>NC_057726.1:30272066-30324634 GCF_004010195.1 Chiloscyllium plagiosum
TTTTATATCTTTCCCCTCTCACCCTAAACTTATGCCCTCTAGTTCTGGACTCCCCAACCCCAGTGAAAAGACTTTGCCTATTTACCCTATCCATACCCCTCATAATTTTGTAAACCTCTATAAGGTCACCTCTCAGCCTCCATCGCTACAGGGAAAACAGCCCCAGCCCCAGCCCCACCCTGCAGAGGGTGGTACGTGTATGGAATGAGCTGCCAGAGGAAGTGGTGGAGGCTGGTATAATTGCAACATTTAAGAGGCATTTCGATTGGTATATGAATAGGAAGGGTTTGGAGGGATATGGGCCGGGTGCTGGCAGATGGGACTAGATTGGGTTGGGATATCTGGTCAGCATGGACGGGTTGGACCGAATGATCTGTTTCTATGCTGTACATCTCTATGACTCTGTGACTCTATTAGATTACATTTACATTTAGATTTATTGTCACATAGAGTCATAGAGTTATACAGCACAGAAACAGCCCTTTCATTCCAACTTGTCCATGCCGACCAAATATCCTAAATAAATCCAGTCCCATTTGCCAGCATTTGGCCCTTATCCCTCTAATCCCTTCCATTTCATACATCCATCCAGATGCGTTTTAATTGTACTAGCTCCACCACATCCTCTGGCAGCTTGATCCATCCAGGGATACAAAAATACAGTGAAAAGTGTCTTCTCATCTGCAAAATGCAAAGTGTCGCCATTCTCCAGTGTCATCTTGAAATACTGAATAAAATACAAGATTTTACTGTAATAGAGTTTATCGTTCTCTCTTCTTCTTGTTCCCCTCCACTACTCCTTTAATTGCTGCTTCATATCAGCTGGGGTCTTTGTAATGTGCTCCAGGGTCTCTATAATGTGTTCTGGAGTTTCTGTAACAGGCTCTGGGGTCTCTGTAACAGGCCCTGGGATCTCTGTAACAGGCCCCAGGATCTCTGTAACTTGTTCTGGGGTCTCTATAATGAGCTCCTGGGTCTCTGTAACAGGCTCCGGGTTTCTGTAACGTGTTCCGGGGTCTCTGTAACAGGTGCCGGGATCTCTGTAACAGGCTCCGGGGTTTCTGTAACAGGGTCCAGGCTCTCTGTAATGTGTTCCAGGGTCTCTGTAACAGGGTCCAGGCTCTCTGTAATGTGTTCGGGTCTCTGTAACAGGGTCTGGGGTCTCTGTAACAGACTCCGGAGTCTCTATAACATGGTCCAGGCTCTCTGTAATGTGTTCCAGGGTCTCTGTAACAGGGTCTGGGGTCTCTGTAACAGACTCCGGAGTCTCTATAACATGGTCCAGGCTCTCTGTAATGTGTTCCGGGGTCTCTGTAACAGGGTCCTGGGTCTCTGTAACATGTTCCGGGGTCTCGGTAACAGGGTCTGGGGTCTCTGTAACAGGGTCCGGGGTCTCTGTAACAGGGTCCTGGGTCTCTGTAACGTGTTCTGGGGTCTCGGTAACAGGGTCTGGGGTCTTTGTTACGTGCTCCAGGGTCTCTGTAACAGGCCCCAAAGTCTCTGTAACACGCTTCGGGGTCTCTGTAACCGGCTGTGGGGTCTCTGTAACAGGGTCCAGGGTCTCTGGACGGGTTCTGGGGTCTCTGTACGGGCTCTGGGGTCTTTGTATGGCCTCTGGGGTCTCTGTAACGGGCTCCGGGGTCTCTGTACGGGCTCTGGGGTCTCTGTAACAGGCTCTGGGGTCTCTGTAATGGGGTCCGGGGTCTCTGTAATGGGGTCCGGGGTCTCTGTAACAGACACCAGGGTCCCTATTACGTGTCCTGAGGTCTCTGTAACAGGCCCCGAAGTCTCTGTAATGTGCTCCAGGGTCTCTATAACAGGCCCCAAGGTCTCTGTAACGTGCTCCAGACTCTCTGTAACACACTCCGTGGTCTCTGTAACATGCTCCAGGGTCTCTGTAACACGTTCCAGGGTCTCTTTAACATGCTCCAGAGTCTCTGTAACAATCCCCGGAGTCTCTGTAACAGGACCCGGGGTCTCTGTAACAGGCCCCTGAGTCTCTGTAACAGGCCCCGGGGTCTCTGTAACAGGCCCCGGGGTCTCTGTAACAGGCTCCGGGGTCTCTGTAACAGACTCTGGGGTCTCTATAACATGCTCCGGGGTTTCTGTAATGGTCTCCGGGGTTTCTGTAACAGGGGCTCCTGGGTCTCCGTAAAGGGCTCTGTGGTCTCTGTAATGGGCTCCGGGGTCTTGGTTATGGGTCCTTCTCCACTGTCACTGTCACTCCTGCAAAGGCCAGGTCTGAGCTGGAGCCATCTTGTGCTACCCATCCTCCAGTCATGGGTCACTAGTTTCCTGGCTCCGTATCCGCCAGCACTAATGTGAAAGCCTCTGTAATCTCAGTGTAGTGCCAGAGCCCGCCATGGATCTGGGGCAGCACAGGGCCCAGCCCCAACTGACTCCTCTGTGGAAAACAAAAGGTGGAAAGACAACAAAGTTGCCATGGCACCGAACGCCAATGATATGTGAGATGGTGTGGAGGTATGCCAGGACAGGCCCACACTTCCCTGTCGACACATGTTGATCGAAGTGAATATTTCAGGGTTAGCATTGTTGAAATTTACATTGGATAGTATTTGCTGCTGTAGGTATCAGCTGCTTGGAGGGACTCAAACAGACAAGCAGACATGAATAATAATTTGGTACTGCCTTTAACAAACTGCATAACAATCAGCAAGATGGAAAACTACCTACCCCCAAAGAACCTATTTCAGTTCTTTAAATATTTCTGGGCATTGTTTGTCTCCTGGAAACGTCTAGTAGCTGGCCCTTCTTATTTGCTGATTTTAATCTCTGTGCTGATAGTGAGAGGAAGTGTGATATGTAATGTTACCCCATCGTTGTGATGGAGAGTGGTGGACATGGTGAGTGTGAGATGACATTTGAGATTGACCTTGACCACACGGTGAGGTTATTAAATGTCTGTGGCCCCACAGCCAGACTCCTGACACTCACTTTCCTTGTCATCAGTCCCATTTGAAGCTGTTGCCTGAGTGCACCACAGCAATCCAAAACAAAGTGACCCTTTTCCATGATTCCTTCTGGGTCACTGACACTTCCAGTGTATTACCAGTGAACCATGAAGCTCTCTCATTAGTCTGAGATGCCATTTTCTTGATTTTTGGTGTCTTCTGTTAGCCTCAGTTTAACAAAATGGTTTCTCTTTAAAAGAGACAGACTGCCTTGAAGCGCTGTCAGCTAGCTGGACCACATGCTTTCTCATATGGTGTTAATCCCCCAATGTGCAGACTCAGCAGAGTGGTTCCAAAGCAATCCTGTATAATCATCATAATGATGGGACAGCACCAGATCTACCTTCATGGATTGTCACACCTGAAAAGTAAGCCAGTCTTTAGTCTGTAAAGTGTCAGGTTTTGTAAGAGTTTGATACAGAATAGGTTGGGCGTGTTAAGGATCCATATGGAAATTTTTATTTTGTAGCAGACAACATGGCAAAAGTGTTAAACAAGTATTTTGTATCTGTTTGCAGGGTTCTGGCACTAATCACTAATATTCTTCCAAAGAGCCAGTACACGCCTAGTGAGCTGACCCATCCTCCTTCTCTGTCATAACTATCCATGCTTCTACCAAAGCAAGATGTAGATGCCTTTTAGTGTTTACATTTCAACAGAATTCAGTTCCCACTGGCTTTTGAACAATAACTTAGAAAAATAGCATTTCAAGCAGCCTTTTCTAATTTAAAATTTGATATTGGGTCTAATAAAGGTGCAATTTATTTTCTCCAAGTACTTGGGATCACAAAGTGCTCTTAAGTAATATTTTTACTTGAGCAATTGTTTTAATCTTACCTTCCGTTATGAGTTTTGCTCAGATGTTGAAACTGAACTGTAAAACCATGGACATTCTACACTGAAAAGATGTTATGAAGCTTTGGAGTGAAAATACTTCCTTCCTCTTCCTCCTATTAAAACATGAAAATCAAAGCTTTTCACATCTGTTATGTCAGAAAGAGCAATGATCTGCAGTACATTTTTGTCCGCTTTTGGATTGCTACGCTGTGAAGAGATTCATCAATGAAGAATAGTGGAGAAAAGCTTTAAGGCTTTTCACCAAAACTTTCTGGCAGTCAGAAAGCTTGTCAGTGGAAAATATAATAAGTACACAAACCCTTAGGATGTGGCGCTAATGAGCCTGCCTAAAACAAATTTTGTGTGAACCTCAAATGGGTATGATTAACCTGTGTCCATTCTTACAGGTGCGATGTTAAATTTGCATCAGTTGCTCTAATAAATGATTTCTGCGTGCACATAAAACATCTCACACTTCATTCACACAGCAGCAAGGTACCCAATATTGTCATTTGTTGCTACTTAAAGGAAGTATACAGTTCAGAATATTGAAGCTGCAACAAATGGTGGAAACCTTTCAAGACTGAATTAGCACTGCAATACTTTGAGCAATGGCTGAAAGTTTGAGAGGAGGTGCACCAAGATTTTCAGTATTGCAAGTCTTGGAGGAAGGGATAGAAAGGAGATGTCCTGTGTAATGACAGAATGGCAGGAAATCTTCCAAACACATGCTCAGGCTGGAATGGGAAGGAATAATGGTGGATTTCAACACTCAAAGTGTTGCTATTGAACATGGATATCGTGCAGAAAGAAAGAAGTTGAAGAACTCTACATGGATTGTCAAGGTGAGTGATTTCATCTTCATGTGACTTATCTACCAACTCTGCAAATCACTGTTCCCCAATCTCAATACCTCAATAACTCTTGATTATTTTAAAGTTCAAAAATTGATCCATCCCAGCATTGAATATACTCAACAACTATATAACCACAATGTAGGAGCATATTACTGCAGGTGCTGGAATGTGTAATGAAAACAACAAATGCTGGTGATCACAGCGTGTCAGACAGCATCCATGGAGAGGCAATAAGCTAATGCTTCATGTCTCCTCATCCTATGAAGTGTCATGTAGACTTGAAATGTTAACTTGATGCTGTCTGATCTGCTGTGATCTTCAGCACTTGTTGTTTTCAACCATATAACCATAACCCTCTGGGTTCAAGATTCCAAAGATTTACAACATTCTGAGTGAGAAAATACCTCTTAGATGACAAACTCTTTACCCTGAGATAGACAACCCTGTCCCCACCTGACATTTTAGATTCTCCAGCCAGGCGAAACAACTTCTCCATGGAGTAAAGATGGTCTGTACACTCTCAAGATGTAAATGTTCATGCTTCAATTGCACTTCTGCAGACTACTGCTGTCCATCCTTGAAATAGCGATGCAGTCTAAATCTAAGCCCACATGGCCTTGAGCTCCCAGGTTGTCCTCTAAAGCCATTTGTAGCCTCCTCAGTAAATGTTTAGCAACCCCACAGCAGCACTGATGCAATCACTGAGGAAGTACCTCATGGGTGCTTTGGGATATGCAAAGGTGCAAGAGAGGTTGGAATATAGAACTATACATCCCAGGAACAGGGCCTTTAGCCCACCATACATATGCCACGCATGAAGCTATTCTAAACTAATCTCATCTGCCTGCACATGGTCTGTATCTCTCTGTAGGTTCTAAGGAAATACATAAGCTGAGTAGTTTATTTTTGTATGCAATATGTAAGGATTTAATTTACAAATTTGGATATAAATGTGCATCGTATGGTGGTGTTTATTGCTGTTTTGTCAGCATTGGAACACAATGTAATGGTGAGTAATTGAGGAACGATAATAAGTGTGATTGAGGTTATAAGTATCATTCATGAATTAATTCATGGACAGAAAGTGGTTGTCTCTGGTGTATCTCTGCTTCCTCTTTCTCCTGTTGTATTGTCTTCTCCTCCAGTTACTTCTTGTTCTCTTGTCTCTTCAGCTTCTTGTCTGAAAGCTGGTGGCAATGGCTGATCCTTCATAATGGGCAGGTAATGTCAGCATTGGCTTTTGGCTGAAACGTCGACTCTCCTGCTCCTCGGATGTTGCCTGCCCTGCTGTGCTTTTCCAGAACCACACTCTCGATTCTACCACAAACCTTCATTCCAATTCAACTGACTACTGCGGTGGCATCATGTATCATGATTGCTGCTAGAATAATGGGCATTGAGCCGGTAGATACCCAGTCTGCAGTCACAAACCAGCAGCACATTGAGGAGTGGAATCTTTGTAGTTCAGATGACAGGCACACAAAGCATGTACATAAGATTGGTAGCACCTTGCCCCATGGGGAAGTGGCAATGCAGACTAACCCTCATGGTCAATCTGCCTGTTATTCTATGACAACGTTGAATGATATTAAACTCTCTCTTTGTACAGGAAGCCTTGGTGATCTTTGTAATGCAGAAGCATACTGCAGAACTGCAGTAATTTGCTTATATCCAACAGCCTGGAAAAAGTCAGAATGGAAGAAAAGGCAAAGATAACCTTGCCAGTCACAGGCGATGCAATCCTCGTTGAGATTGCAAATGTGGCAGCAGGTGGCAGATTTCAGTCACTAACTTTTTATTGAAGCAACACTATTCAATGCGTTGATGCTTTTTATACTTCAGAGAACAGAGTTACTTCCTTTAGCTCCTGGGACCTCATGCGGATGCTCTTCTCCATCCTCCTGGCTTTTTGGCAGCTTTTTCTTTTGGCATCAGGACATGCACTGCATGCCGTGGCTGGTCATTAGATGTGGACATTCAAACTACTGTACCAAGATGGCACTTCCTCACTTCCCATCTAAGACCTGATTTCTGCACTTTGGGAAGCTAAAATAAAAAAGGCATTACACAGACCAAAGTTCCTCCTCAGACTGTTATTGATTTCCTCCCCATTACTCAGCCTTGGAAATTTAATAATAAATACTTTGAAATCTTGATTACAAAGTGGCAAGGATATAAAATTTGAAGAACTTAATATCCAATATCATAAACAGTAAGGTATATTTTATACAGCAAAACAAAGCTGGAATGATGAAATAAAATAAAAGTTATAACAGTCTTCTTTTTTGTGATAACAGCAACAGAATGCAGCAAAACTTCTTGATTATATGTTTTATTGAGATATGTCTCTTCAATAAACTTAAAAATATAAGCCATAAGTATTACGTTAGCCTGAAGCAGTGCTTTGTAGAGGAATAAGTCCATGCTATTTTATGGGTCTGTAGATTGGAAGAAGCAAAAATGGCCCTTTAGTAGAGTGATATGCTTTTCTTGTCGGGTGTGGAAGTTTAGGGAGAGTTTACGTGTTACTGAGGATTATATCTGCAATAAATGCCATTGGTTGCGAATCCTATCAGATCGATGGATCGGTTGGACAAACAGTTAGAGGCAATGAGGAATTTACAAGAGCAAGGGGATTTGATGTGTGGCAGCATTAGAAAGGGCGAAAAGTTGCAGATGCAGTCACATAGATGGGTTAATTCCAGGAAAGGTAAGAGAGGTAGACAGTTAGTGCAGGAGTCTTCTGTGGCTATCCCCGTTTCAAACAAGTATGCTGTTTTGGAAAAAGTATGGAGTGATGGATTCACAGGGGAATGTAGCACGAACAGCCAAGTTTCTGGTATCGAGACTGGCTCTAACGCAATGAGGGGAACGTCGGAGTCCAAAAGATCAATTGTGTTAGGAGACTCTCTAGTTTGAGGCACAGACTGACATTTCTGTGGCCAGCAGTGAAAGATCAGAATGGTGTGTTGTCTTCCTAGTGCCAGGATCAAGGATGTCTCAGCGAGGGTGCAGAATGTTCTCAAGGGAGAGAGGGACCAGCAGGATGTAATTGTACACATTGGAACCAATGACATAGGAAGGGGAAAGGATGAGATTCTGATGGGAGAATATAGAGAGTTAGGCCGGAATTTACAAAGGAGGTCTTCAAGAATAGTAATGTCTGGATTACTCCTGGTGCTGTGAGCTAATGAGAGTCGGAATAGGAAGAATAGAGCAGATGAATGTATGGCTGAGGAGCTGGTGCATGGGAGAAGGATTCACATTTTTGGATCATTGGAAACTCTTCTGGAGTAGAAGTGTCCTGTACATGAAGGACAGATTGCACCTGAAGTGGAATGAGCAGGGAGATTTGCTAGAACTGCTCTGGAGGATTTAAACTAGTAAGGTGGAGGGGTGGGACCCAGGGAGATAGCGAGGAAAGAGGTCAATCTGAGACTGGTACAGTTAAGAACAGAAGCGAGTCAAACAGACAGGGCAGGTAGGGACAAAGCAGAGAACAAGGTATACTGCATTTATTTCAATGCAAGAGGCCTAACTGGGAAAGCAAATGAACTCAGGGCATGGTTAGGAACATGGGACTGGGATATCATAGCAATTACAGAAACATGGCTCAGGGATGGACAAGACTGGAGCTTAATGTTCCAGAATGCAAATGCGACAGTAAGGATAGAAAGGGAGACAAGAGAGGAGGGGGAGTGGTGTTTTTGATAAGGTATAGCATTACAGCTATACCGAGGGAGGATATTCCCGGAAATACATCTGGGGAAGTTATTTGGGATTGTATTATAGACCCCCTAATAGCTAGAGGGAAATTAAGAAACAAATTTGTAAGGAGATCTCAGTTATCTGTAAGAATATAAGGTGGTTATGGTGGGGGATTTTAACTTTCCAAACATAGACTGGGACTGCCATAGTGTTACGGGTTTAGATGGAGAGGAGATGTTCGCAGGTAAAGGGACGGCTAGAAAATGGGAAGCCTTCAGAAATGAGATAACAAGAATCCAGAGACAGTATATTGCTGTTAGGGTGAAAGGAAAGTTGAAACTTTATTGCTGGAACAGCACAGCAGGTCAGGCAGCATCCAGGGAACAGGAGATTCGACGTTTCGGGCACAGGCCCTTCTTCAGGAATCAGGCCTGTGCCCGAAAAGTCGAATCTCCTGTTCCCTGGATGCTGCCTGACCTGCTGTGCTGTTCCAGCAATAAAGTTTCAACTTTGATCTCCAGCATCTGCAGACTTCACTTTCTCCAGGGTGAAAGGAAAGGCTGGTAGGTATAGGGAATGCTGGATGAATAAAGAAATTGAGGGTTTGGTTAAGGAAAAGAAGGAAGCATATGTCAGGTATAGACAGGATAGATCAAATGAATCCTTAGAAGAGTATAAAGGCAGTAGGAGTATACTCAAGAGAGAAATCAGGAAGGCAAAAAGGGGACATGAGATATCTGTGGCAAATAGAGTTAAGGAGAACCCAAAGGGTTTTTACAAATACATTAAGGACAAAAGGGTAACTAGGGAGAGAATAGGCCCCTCAAAGATTAGCAAGGAGGCCTTTGTGTGGAGCCACAGGAGATGGGGGAGATACTAAATGAATACTTTGCAGCAGTGTTTACTGTGGAAAAGGACATGGAAGATATAGAATGTAGGGAAATAGATGGAGACATCATGAAAAATGTCCAAATTCAGAGGAGGAAGTGCTGGATATCTTGAAATGCATAAAGGTGGATAAATCACCATGACATGATCAGGTGTATCCTAGAACTCTGTGAGCAGCTAGGGAAGTGGTTGCTGGGGCCCTTGCTGAGATATTTGTATCATTGATAGTCACAGATGAGGTGCCAGAAGACTTGAGGTTGGCTAACGAGGTGTCACTGAAGAAAGGTGGTAAGGACAAGCCGGGGAACTATAGACCAGTGAGCCCGACGTCGGTGGTGGGCAAGTTGTTGGAGGGAATCCTTAGGGACAGGATGTACATGTATTTGGAAAGGCAAGGACTGATTAGGAAGAGCCAACATGGCTTTGTGCATGGGAAACCAAGTCTCACAAACTTGATTAAGTTTTTTAAAGAAGTAATGAAGAGGATTGATGAGGGCAAAGTGGTAGATGTAATTTATGTGGACTTCAGTAAGACGTTCGACAAGGTTCCCCATGGGGGTAGAAGACAGAGAGTGATTGTTGAGGGTTGTTTTTTAGACTGGAGGCCAATGACCAGTAGAGTGCCACAAGGATTGGTGCTGGGTCCACTATTTTTCATCATTTATATAATTGATTTGGATGTGAGCAGATGGCACCAAAATTGGAGGTGCAGTGGACAGCAAAGAAGGTTACCTCGGATTCCAGTGGGATCTTGGTCAGATGGGCCAATGGACTGAGAAGTGGCAGATGAAGTTTAATTTAGATAAATGTGAAGTGCTGCATTTTGGGAAAGCAAATCTTAGCAGGACTTATACTCTTAATGGTAAGGTCCTAGGGAGTGTTGCTGAACAAAGAGACCTTGGAGTGCAGGTTCATAGCTCCTTGAAAGTGGAGTCGTAGATAGATAGGATAGTGAAGAAGGCGATTGGTGTGCTTTCCTTTATTGGTCAGAATACTGAGTACAGGAGTTGGGAGGTCATGTTGTGGCTGTACAAGACATTGGTTAGGCCACTTTTGGAATATCGTGTGCAATTCTGGTTTTCTTCCTATCGGAAAGATGTTGTGAAACTTAAAAGGGTTCAGAAAAGATTTACAAGGATGTTGCCAGGATTGGAGGATTTGAGCTAGAGGGAGAGGTTGAATAGGCTAGGGCTATTTTGCCAGGAGCGTTGGAGGCTAAGGGATGACCTGATAGAAGTTTATAAAATCATGAGGGGAATGGATAGGATAAATTGACAAAGTCTCTTCCCTGGGGTGGGGGAGTCCAGAACTAGAGGGCATAGGTTCAGGTTGAGAGGGGAAAGATATAAAAGAGACCTAAGGGGCAATGTTTTCACGCAGAGGGTGGTATGTGTATGGATTAAGCTGTCAAAGGAAGTGGTGGAGGCTGGTACAATTGCAAATTTCAAAGGCATCTGGGCGGGTATATGAATTGGAAGGATTTGGAAAGATATGGGCTGGGTGCTGGCAGGTGGGACTAGATTGGGTTGTGATATCTGGTCGGCATGGACAAGTTGGACCGAAGGGCCTGTTTCCGTCATGTACATCTATATGACCCTATGATTCTATAACAATATTTAATCAATGGAATATTTATTTTAACATTTGACACAAATCTGCATTCTTACATTGGCATTTGCCTACTTATGACATATCTTTAAATCTGCTCTGTCCTATCACTTCTTCAATTAATGCAGTACATAATAAAACAGAACTTTGAATGTGTCTGGTGGTAGTTTTTTAATCAATACATTGATTCTATAACACCCTCGCACCCTCAATGAATGTTTAAATCTGATGCTTATTGAGAATACAACATTACTACACTTAGCCTTAATTTGTAACTGACAAAAATTTTGTTTATGAAATGGCTTAGTATGCAACAAAATGGAATGAATGCTGAAAATGAGGGGAATAAATTGCTCATGGTGTATCCAGACTTTCTATTCATTCATGAGTGTAAAATGTGACATCACATCAGCAGTCCATCCATGAGTGACTGTTGTGGGTATTCCTTTATAACTCAATGACATTTGTGATCCACCTTTCCAAGTACACTAGCATGCCACAGCTTGTTGAATACATATCCCTGAGTTATCTCTCCTTATACGGAGGAGAATAGCGACTGTGATAAAAAGCAGAAGGTTTGGTATCAATCTGTGATAATTTGTGACTCGAGATTTTGGAGGAGTTCAGTTCAGTTGAGATGTCAACACAGCAAAATATATTTGGGGAATACTATCAGCTACACAATTACTAGACCAGACCATCACCCCTGAGGTTTAGTGTGGGTAGGAAAGGTTAATTGTAAAACTTCTCTTGATTTTTAGTTTTTTTGTATTATTATTTATTTAATAATTAAAAATAACTCTTCCCATTATCAGCAAATGAAGATTTATCTTGGAAACAAACAAATGAAAAATAGTAGAAGAATTACAGAGTCACGGAAACAGACCCTTCGGTCCAACCAGTTCACGCTGAATATAATCCCAAAGTAAACTAGCCCCATCTAACTGCCCCAGCCCAAATCCAAATAGTGGTAAAGCAGCAAATAAATCTCTCAAAAATTACAACAGCAAAGTATATGGATTTAAATTGGTTAAGTAGCACTGTATTTTCTCAAAATGCCATTTTTAAAAATACAATTTTAGACAACAATCTTAAGTACCAAACCAATTTGCAACATGTGAACTCAAAATTATATTTAACAAGGGGTTATAAATTGTCATTAATCATGCTAATGAGGAATTCTGGAAAAATTTCTTTACTCAAATAGTGGTGAGAACGTGGAACATGGAGGGATTGGACACATTAAAGGGATAACTTCATAGTCAGAAGAATTTGTTGATACATGAGAAAATGGAAATGGAATGTGAGGTAGCTCAGCACAAGCACCAGCATAGTTGGCTGAGCAGCCTGTTTGCGCTGTAAAGTTTACATACATCTAATGCATTAAAATTTTGAATTTTATAGAAATAACATGTTGAGCTGAACGAAAACTATTAAGTGATAGGTCTGCACTTATCTCTCAAAAAAAATCCACTTCTCTAGAGAGGCTTTGAGATCTGTTACATTTTATACCTCAGAGATACGCAGAGCCTATAAATTCCAGATTATATTTCAGAACAGGAGCTTTATTCAATGCTTTAAAATGTCTGCTTTCAAAATCGCAGCTGCTTGCCTCCAGTTTCCTTTACTCAGTCATCACATCTAGGCTTAACTATACAGTGAGCAAACGTACATCATAAAACATTGAACAATGAACAAAAGAACCCTACAGGGTTCAATTTTCAAGATGTTAATATGCTTGGATGATTTTGCTTGGAGTCTGCTGGAGGAAATCATGATAAATTTTATAATTACGCCAATATGGGATTGATTACCATTTGCAATAAGAAGGTCCATGCATGGAAAGTGTACTTAATTGTCGCAGATGTCCTTAGGCCTGACCAAATGGTAAGTAAGAGAGTGGAGTGCTGGAAAAACACAGCAGGCCAAGCAGGATCCAAGGAGCAGAAGAATCGACGTTTGGGCAAGAGCCCTTCATCAGAAATGTCGATTCTCCTGTTCCTTGGATGCTGCCTGGCCTGCTGTGCTTTTCCAGCACCCCACTCTCGACTCTGATTTCCAGCATCTGCAAGTCCTCACTTTCTCCAAATGGGAAGTAAATCCATGGGGCTCAACATGATAGCAATCCAGAATTTGAAGTCAGGATGCCAGGAGCTCAGAAGAGTTCCCTTCTCCCATATGACATCAGTTCTTGCAATATCAATATTCCTGCTTGATGTTGGACCTGATCCGAGCACATATGCAGAACACTACACATTAACTGAAATGTCTCTTCCCAAGCACAATTGAGTTAGTCACCATCTTCACCGAGAATGGATGTAATATATTCTACACTCGCCAACCAAAACATCCACCAAAATATTATATTATGGCAAAGTACCACAGTGTCTTGCTGTGACAAATCTAGGTCCAATACATTCAGTGGTGCCAGTTCCTTTTATTCCACTGTGCAACATGGTCATGTCATTGCTACTGTGCAATGGTCAAAATACTGCAGGATGACAACTGTATACTCACTCTTACATTTCTGGAGGCACGCTGTCCCAGATCTTTAGAACCTACTAAAATGTATTTGAAATGGGCCATTTGTTATAGAGTTGTAAGGGTAGACAGATATATTAATTACACATATTCTTATCACCTCAGTTCAATACTTTGCTAGCCAAGATATTACAGCCTGCTACTTTTTTAAATTCAGTGATATAGGTTGTAAAATATGGATGAATTGCATCTGTCATTTGTGCATTTGTTGTTACATTTATTGCAGAAGCTTTGAAGCCTGTAGAAAGTGATGGTTTCTCCAGTAAGTTGAAAGAAAATGAGCAAATGAACCAAAAGTTGCAGAGGAATTCTTCATATAAATATAATAATTTAAGCAAAGAGATCTGATGCAAATAATTCCATTAATGAACCTTTCTGGATAATTTCAGCTAACTATATGGAAGCTATTTTGGTCAAAAGGTGAAAACCAGGAGTGAAGTGGTTGCAATGTTAATAAGGCTGGCTGATTTGAACATGTGCATCTAGCACATGGTTTTGCTCCTAACTACTGATTACTATAATTTGCATTCAGCTGGAGGTAATTAACAGATATCTGGGGTAAAAGTTCATCTTGCACAGTGACACAAAATTTTCAGTATCGCATTAATTGCTGCTTTTACAGTTCTTGATAATTAATTCCAATGTCAGCAATGGAACTGAATATGAAGCACGGGTTAAAATAAAAGATGATCGTGTACTGCTGGTTTACTCCACTGCCTGAGATGTAATTCAACCCGATGCAGGTTTAGCATTCAAGTGCTGGTTAAAAGCAATGTTTGTGGAGATGTATGTATTGGCTCCTCCCAACCGCTTCCCATGAAAGTGTGGAATACTCTGGTTGGCATTCTGCAGGATGGCTCAGAGAGTGAGAGGAGCACACACAGGTTCTCAGATGTGACAATGGGCTCTGTAATTGAGGAATATCTCCAGACAGGAAGGGATGTGGATTAATGGATGGAGTTCATCACACAGCTTTTGCTAATCTCCTGTCCTGCAGCTGTTGGTGTTGTTCTGCAATGTGTTCACCTCTCAGTCCTTATTTGGAACACTTATAATCATATACGGGATACTCCTATAACTATTGGGGCAGCACGTGGCTCAGTGGTTAGCACTGCTGCCTCACAGCACCAGGGACCTGGGTTTGATTGATGCCTCAGGCAACTGTCTGAGTAGAGTTTGCACATTCTCCCCGTGTCTGCGTGGGTTTCCTCTGGGTGCTCCACAATCCAAAGATGTGCAGATCAGGTGAATTGGCCATGCTAAATTGCCCGTACTGTTAGGTGCATTAGCCAGGGGTAAACATAGGGAAATGAGTCTGGGTGGGTTACTCTTCGGAGGGTCGGTGTAGACTTGTTGGGCCGAAAGGCCTGTATCCACGCTGTAGAGAATCTAATCTAATCTAATCCTTATGCAAAGCAAGGATAGATGCCAAAAGTGTGTCTGTAACCAATCACTCCCTTTCTCATGGTGCCTCTTATACAATTTAACACAGCACTCACTGTTTTCAGGTAAAGTCCTCAGAGAATGGCTGGAATATATGTAACTTGACTGTTAGTAAAAACTTGATAGTGTTCCAGCAAGTCTCCTAATGAGTTTCTAGTCCCCTTTATAACTTCAGCAGCACTAACCGTGAAATAGAGTGAAGTATCAATCAGTTATGAACTAACTGAATAGGTGTACAGATTGGAGGAGCTGACTAACCTACATCCATTTGTATATTTCAATGTTCAAAATATCATTCCTGCTTCACCTGACATTTACATTTAAGTACAGCAATTTTCATAAGCCCACCTGTGCCTCCTGCTTTTACAATGATCTGGCCCAGAAAATTCTTCCTTCATAAAAGTGCCTGGACAGAGTCTGGGGCAAGGGGGCACAAGTCTTTTCATATAGTGGAAAGAACAAGATGAAATCAATGTAGGCAGCTCATTCTCATGAGTCACGTGTGCAGCCAGTGCTTCCTGTCAGTCATCTCCACTTCAGGGATTTTTCAACAGAAATTACATATTCAAAGTAGCTGGTAATGACAAACTGAAGTCAGATCTCAAACATTCTATCATTATTGCCATAGCAACGCTGAATACTCATAACACCAACATGCTGCTAACATTCAGCTTCTCTAAGAGCTAACAGAAAGCCAATGAAAATTTAAATTCCTTTCCCAAGAGTGCTATCGATTGTCCAGTGATCAAATTTGTTTTGACCAGTACTTGGTTGATGAAGTAAGAGGAATGCCTGCCCTGACAGTGAGTCATAAAATCTTTCAGAACAAAAGGAGCAATTTTGCTTTATTGCCTTTATCAGCCCTTTATCCAGCGAGACCAGTCCATTCAATTTGACTCCATGCTACCAGGAACAGCGTCTGCATTTAATGAAGGAAAGGCTTATAGTGCTATGCCACCTCTTAAAACTGGACGTGTAGCCTCAGAGAGATGGCAATGATGGCTCTACCATTGGCTGTTATGATGATCTTGGCTCTGAATTTCTTCATACTGAGATTTGATGCAAAATCTATAACTGACTGAAACTGGTCAGTGAAATTGGTCTTGTGTAAATTAAGCTGTAAATTCAGTTCAGAGCAGTACAAGTGGTTTCCTGTTTTACTGTTTTTTAACTTCTAGAGCAGCAGCAAATGTATCTTTTTTCCAGTTCATCTACTGCAACATTAGAGAGGACTCTTTATGTTGAGATAGCAGAGTTCATTGCGTTTTCTCTACAGACAGGCACTCCAAGTTTTGCTAAGAGAATGGGACTGTCCAGGATGTGGGCTGCCATTGACTGTTGACACAGCTTTACAATCACTGCATCTAAATGTTAAGGGGACTACAATCACAAGAGTTACTACACACAGAATATAAAGTTGGAATACGACCATACACTGGAGATTCTGCCGGTGAATATGCACTGCATTGTACAAGCAATCATGAGTTCATCCTGCATCAGTATGCTGTTTCCTTTATATTGGAGCCGCCACATCACACATTGATTCATGACATTGCTGCATGATCTAACCACATGGCCAGAAAAATACACAGTGAGAACTATGCTGTCACACGAAGCACCAGACAGTAGATTACAGCAGTGTGAACATTCTGTAGTCTGCATACTGTGTCCAGTACTCACTGGAACATGTGGAAGTTGCCGAGGTTCACTACAGCCTACACAAACCCGCTATCATGAAGCACGGATTTTGCCAACAGGGGATTTTGATCAGAAATGCAGAGTCATCCTTCCATTCTGACAGGTAGGAGAATTGTTGGGCGAAGGCAACCCATGCCCCCATTTACACAGCAATCAGCTGCCGTCTTCTGTAACTTACAGGTCAGGCATCACAGACAGCCACTTCGACAACACAAAAGGTGAAGTACATAAGAGGACGTTAAGGTGCTGGGAAGATAGGGTACTAGGTGGATAGTGGGTAGGGTGCCTAGTATGTAAAGAGACAGTGGCTAGAGATAAGATACTTGATAAATATACCAGGAAGATAAGGTGCCAGGTAAGTAGGAAGCAGGTACTTGGGGGCGTGGGTGACAATGGGGTAGGGTGCCAGGTAATTAGGGTATCAGTTGAAGATATGCCAAGTGGGTAGAGTACAAAGTGGATAAGGTGCCAAGATGCAAGTTAGCAAGAGGGCCAGGTAAGGTTAGGTCACGGTGGATCAGATATACTGGGTCATTTGGGATGGATTGTGTTCGATCCTGGATTGGGGAGGGGTGGGTCAAGTCTGAATGTGGCACAGCAGGATATCAAGAAAATGGATAGAGCAATACTCCCAGCTCAGGGGAGTAGAGGAAGTAGGGGGGTCTGAATCAGGGGAAGGGGAATCAGGTCTGGCACTGGGAGAAGTATGGATCAGGTGCCTGGATGGTGGTGGTGTCAAGTCCAGAGCAAGATGTCCAAAGCAGGCTGGGTGCAGATATTATGTCCCCAGAGCATGAGGACAGGATTGTCTGTTGTGGCAGCAGGGGTTGAGTGGCAGGGTCCTGAGCAAGGTGTCAAGCCCACAGTAGGGTTGCTGGTGGGACCTGCGGGAGTGATGGAGCAGGGATTTTGGGTTCCCGGCTGAAACACGGCAGTTGAGTCGGGGTCTTGGGCTGGTAAGAGTCTGCATGTGCAGCTGAGCATGTGTGCAGTAAGTTGGGATTAATTGAATAGCTGCTGGAAACTTAGAGTATGTGGTTCATTGTTTAACTTTTCCTGAGTAACTATTTACATAACTGCAGCAGAATCCTCCAAATTTTCTGATTTAAATTGAGGCCTGTGGAGAATTCCAGGTGTAGGGTAACATTCAATTTCTCAGACAATTCCACTGGAGTCTGTGAGGATGGAAATTATGCAGGGTTCCTATGCACAGCTTTTATCTATGTTTCAAAAACAATTGTCTAGCCATCAGTATGATGTCAATTACAGTACATTTCAAATGAACCAAAATATAATAGCAGTTCTTCATGGGTTAAATCTACATGGAAAAACACATTTTTGGACCCACAGATGTATTTAATATTTCCCTTCATTTTCACAGTGACTTGTTAAATTTCAAGCAACTCATCTGCGGAATTCACAGAAACTAATTTACTCCCCACCTCCCCATATTGCTACTAGAGATTAATAATTTAGATTGAAAATTTCATTAAATCTGCCCAGAGCACCGCACCAATTATTGACCACAAATTGGAGACAATCAGAGCTATTTACTAGAACTGCAACACCATTTCATTTCCTGAATGGTGACAATTATGTGGACATAAGTGAGCTTCAATGCGTCAAGAAACTGTTTCTTTAGCCAATATTTAGAAATAATTGCTGAACAACAATTTTTAAAGTACTGTGGTTTTTCTAACAATTTTTCAGAAATCATTCAGCATCAGAAACAAAAGTAATAATGGGTCGCTTCACCCTTTTAAGAAAAGAACAAAAGATACACCTCCATTAGGGCTGACCCAGTGGCTAGCACTGCTGCCTCACAGCGCTAGGGACCTGTGTTCAATTCCAGCCTCAGGAGAATGTCTGTGTGGTGTTTGCACAATCTTCCTGTGTGGTATTTGCTCAATCTCCCTATGTTTGTGTGGTTTCCTCCTGCAGTCCAATAATGTTCAGCCATGCTAAATTATCCAGAGATGTGTAAGGTAGGTGGTTGAGCCATGGGAAATGAGGTAGGGGACCTGGGTCTAGGTGGAATGCTCTTTAGAGAGTCAGTACAGGCTGAATGATCTCTTTC
This sequence comes from Chiloscyllium plagiosum, assembly GCF_004010195.1. Lineage (NCBI taxonomy): Eukaryota > Metazoa > Chordata > Chondrichthyes > Orectolobiformes > Hemiscylliidae > Chiloscyllium > Chiloscyllium plagiosum. The sequence continues at coordinate 30,290,696 of NC_057726.1, forward strand.
TGCACTGTAGGGATTTTATGCTGAAAGGAAAAGCAAGTGACTGAGGTTAAACATATATAAATGGCACTTTAATAAACACAGTTAATGGTATATGTCACTGATAGTATTTATTGTCCATCCCTAATTGCCACTGAGAAGGGGATGCTGAGCTGCCTTCTTGAACTGTTGCAGGCCATATACTGTAGGTACACCCACAATGCAGTTCGGATTTTGACCCAGTGACAATGAGGAAATGATGGCATAGTTTCAAGTCAGAATGGTGTGTGACATAGCAGATGATATGGTTCCCACGTACCTGTTGCCTTTGCCCTTTTTAGGTGGTAGAGGTTGCCGGTTTGGAAGATGCTATTAAAAAGCTTTGGTGAGTTGCTGCAGTACATACTGTGGATGGTACACACGGATGCCACTGTTCATTAGTGGTAAAAGCGTGAGTGTTCATAGTGGTGGTTGAGGTGCCCATCAAGTGGATCACTTTGTCCTGGATGATGTTGAGCTCTTGAGTGCTGTTGGAACCGCACTGATCCAATTAAGTGCAGTTTTCCATTATACTTCCGACTTGTACCTTGTAGATGTTAAAGTTAGAAGTCACACGATACCAGGTTATTGTCCAACAGGTTTATTGGAAATCACAAGCTTTCAGAGCATAGCCCATTGGTCAGGTGAAGTGAGAGGGAAGCACACAGAACACAGAATTTATAGGCAGAGAAACCAAAAGATCATGAAACTGATCTGAGTGGAGTGTTGAACAATGAGTCTCTGCAGGTGGCCAAGGCTGTTAGACAGTGTGAGGAAAATGTCAATAGCTGAATAACAAGTGAAGGGCTGACCTATAATCCAATTAAATGAAGCAGAGAGATAATTACAAAAACTTAAAAATAATGTGGTGCTTGATACAAAATAAATAACTGGAATAACACACGCTCCGAAAGCTTGTGATTTCAAATAAACCTGATATGAAGGAGCTAGTGTTGGACTGGGGTAGACCTAGTTAAAAATCACTCTACACCAGGTTACAGTCCAACAGGTTTATTTGGAAGCACTAACTTTTGGAGCGCTGTAAAGGTGGTTGTGAAGCAGACATAAAATTTATAGCAAATGATTACAGTGTCATGCAAGTAAAATGATATCTAACAGACCTAGATTAAAGGTGTGAAGTCAGAGTCTGTCTATATCCCAATCTTGAGTCAGACTGGTTCTATTTCCAAAGTAGGAATTTGCAAAATATGACATGGATTGACTGCTTGCTTTGACTACCTACAGGTTGTGTATTTTTTGAGCAAAATAGAACGTATATGCAAATATAATTCTGCAAATACAAATTCACTCAATAGACTGCTCACCTTTAATGCATTGCCTGAGCTGAGATTTCAGCTTTTTTCATAAAACCTTAAGTTATCTTGAGAATGTGACTTAAAAGACGTTCTGGGATTTATATATTAATGAACTGAAACCTGTAACCCATTCTAAAAGATGAAAGACTTAACAATAAGTGAGGTTTGTTCAATATATCATTTCTTTTGCTATAAATTCTGTGTCTTATGATCCTGCTCCACAGCTACCTGATGAAGGAGCAGCGCTCCGGAAGCCAGTGCTTCCAATTAAACCTGTTCGACTATAACCTGGCATTGTGTGATTTTTTTAAACTTTGTTAAATAAACCTGTTGGACTATATCGTGATGTCATGTGACTTCTGACTTTGTCCACCCCAGTCCAACACCAGCACTTCCACATTGTAGACATTAGACAGTCTTTGGGGAGGGAGGAGATTTGCTCTTGTAGTCATAATATTGATATGAAACAAAAACAGAAATTGCTGGAAAAGCTCAGCAGGTCTGGCAACATCTGTGGAGAGAAATCAGAGTTACTGTTTTGGGTCAATTGACCCTTCCTCAGGGCTCAACAGTATTTATTTGGCTGATCCAGTTTAGTTTCTGGTCAATGGTTATTCCCAGGATGTTCACATAGATGAACTTAACAACGGGAAAGTCATTAAATATAAAGGGACAATGGTTAGGTTCTCACTTGTTGAAAAAAAGTCATTGCTCAATTCTCAGCACAAAACAGTTTGTTGAATCTGATGTCAATTCTCAAAGTCCAGTTGATGTAGAGCAATGGGCAGTGAATAATGTAGGTCAATGTCTGAAGCAGTTACAATGGCTTCATTTTACAACAGTGCATTATGTCAGTTGCATTTGAGCCATCGTGGCAAACCCATTGTCAGCTACTTGGTAGCAAAGGCTATTCACTGATGCTATGACTGATGACTCTAATGTATAGTATACATACAATGAAAGCCAATCTAATAGACAAAATGGTGATAGAACAAATCTATAGTATGCTTCCACTGCCAAGTCCATTTTGGAGGAACTTTGTGGTACTCAGCAAGGTGCACTCAAGGTTCATGGTGGTGGATAGCAGTGGACAAGAACTCCTGTATCCTGTGGCTAACTCATGTTCAATTCAGCTGCATACCAACTTGTTCTGCAGAAAGAGAAGTAAGTGCAACACAATGTCTGGTTCAGTAGCTAGTCATGTGTCTAAATTATGGGGTGTTGTTGTGAGGTTTGCAGCAATAATAAGTGCATCGATTTGAGGTGAAGTTAGGCATCAGTGATAGTTTTTTTTGTGGGTGAGTGATGGTGATGTGAGGCATTGAGCAATGTGTGATGCACCAATGCAGTTGGTTGGACATGACATTTATAGATGAATTCACTGAACTTGCTCACTTACACGAGGTCATTAAACATCTTGAGGCACATCATTCAGGTCTGTTGGATGTTATTGGATTGCAGTAGTTGTGGAAGGCAGTTTACCACCACATTCTCAAGGGAAGTTATGGATGGACAATAACTGCTGGCCTAGCCAGCGATGCCCACATCCCCTGAATGAATAAGAAAAAACGGTCTTCAGAGTTTGACTCATGGCATTGATCTCTATGGCAATCTGTTCCTTTTGCCTTTTGACTGTGCATTAGGAGGGCCTGAAACAGGTAATCTCTCCCCTCCATCAAGACTCCTGTACAGCACTTAAAAACTGAGGAGCTGACTCTCTTTATGCAGCCTGCTGTCAGGCCAGCATCACTTGCTGCATAGCTCCCAGCACTTGTTACTTTCTCATTGCTCCTCTTTAAGCAGTGAGGGCTAGCTTTAAGTGATGCTAGGACTCCCTGCTGATACATCTAGCCAATGGCCAGCTTGTTTGGCACTGTCTGCCTAAGAAACCATTATAATCATCATAACATATAAGCCTATAATTGCAAGTTAATTGTGCATCACGACCACCATCTTGCTTTTGGGAGATATCCAATTTAGCCTCTTTTATGTTCACTCCCTGTATGAAAGCATCCAAAGCCTTTCGAACACTATTTGTTGGCTGTACATCTGCCCAACAGATCATGTCACGTTTCTGTGCTACGTGAAAGTGGAATGGAGAGCAATTAGAAATATGTCAATAGCATAAGCTGCTTTGAGCCACAAAACCTTGAAACCAGCATTTAAATAAAAAAAAAACATATCCGACAGGTAAGATTTATAAATCCACATACACAATCAACATTTGATGATGCTACAAATATTTGAATGGTTAATCCTTGAATGGTTTTCTATGGAAATTCGACAGCTGCAGTGCTGCAATACATTAAAGAGAGAGAATTACATTTGGAGCATTTTTGTAGATTTATGAAAGAAATCATTAAATGTTAAGAATTCTCAATCTAAGAGTAAATGACATAAGTGTAAGAATAAATAATGATGTTTACAGTTTAATATTTTTTGAAAGTATAAGGCAGGTCAATTATTTTACAATCTCTAGCTCTTGCAACGAAACCTCAAATGGATTATGATCAAAATTTCAATTTGCAATATCATCATTGTCATGGTCTTTAGTGAACAAGATAAATACGATGCTAAAGGCAAATATAAATTTATAACTTTAAGAAAAATATTTCTTCCCCCCATTTTATGTTCGAAGTAAGTTATTTTCTGGATCAACAGGATATCTGTTTTGTTTTTTCCTGGAAAAGGATAATAAATATTTGGGACAGTGCCCCTTTATTAAAACTCACTTCAATCCCAATCTTAGGAATAACTTCAAGTAGGGTATTGGTTAAATTTTGTCACTTCTCAATGCATTTTCTCTATCCTAATCTCAATAAGAATAACCCTTTTATATATGTAAGGTTGAACTGGCAAGTTGCAAACCCCTGTTATTGTGTAGAAGACACAATGCACATTAATAGACAATAGGTGCAGGAGTAGGCCATTCTGCCCTTTGAGCCAGCACCACCATTCATTATGATCATGGCTGATCATCCTCAATCAGTACCCTGTTCCTGCCTTATCCCCATAACCCTTGATTCCATAATCCTTGAGAGCTCTATCAACTCTTTCTTGAAAGTATCCAGACACTTAGCCTCCATAGCTTTTTGAGGCAGAGCATTCCATACACCCACCACTCTCTGGGTGAAGATGTTTCTCCTCAACTCTGTTCTAAGTGGCCTACCCCTTATTTTTAAACTGTGTCCTTTGGTTCGGGACTCACCCATCAGTGGAAACATGCTTCCTGCCTCCAGAGTGTCCTATCCTTTAATAATCTACTACATCTCAATCAGATCCCCTCTCAGCCTTCTAAACTCAAGCATATCCAAGCCCAGTTGCTCCAATCTTTCAGCGTAAGATAGTCCCGCCATTCCGAGAATTGACCTCGTGAACCTATGCTGCACTCCCTCAATAGCCAGAATGTCTTTCCTCAAATTTGGAGACCAAAACTGCGTATTCTCCTAACATCCTCCTCACATTTCACCCTGCCACCCAGCTTTGTGTCATCAGCAAATTTGCTGATATTACTTTTTATACCGTCATCTATATCATTAATGTACATTGTAAAAAGCTGCGGTCCCAGCACTGATCCCTGCGGCACACCACTGGTCACCGCCTGCCATTCCAAAAGGGAGTCGTTTATCACTACTCTTTGTTTCCTGTCAACCAATTTTCCATCCATGTCAGTATTTTGCCCAATAATACCATGTGCCCTAACTTTGCTCACTAACCTCCTATGTGGGACTTTATCTAAGGCTTTCTGAAAGTTCAGTTATACTACATCCACTGGATCTCCCTTGTCCATCTTCAGAGTTACATCCTCAAAAAATTCCAGAAGATTAGTCAAGCATGATTTCCCTTTCATAAATCCATGCTGACTCTGACCTATCCTGTTACTGCTATCCAGATGTGTCATAATTTTGTCTTTTATAATTGACTCCAGCATTTTTCTCACCACTGAGGTCAGACTAACTGGTCTATAATTCTCTGTTTTCTCTCTCCCTCCTTTCTTAAAAAGTGGGACAACATTAGCCACCCTCTAATCCGCAGGAACTGATCCAGAATCTATAGAACATTGGAAAATGATCACCAATGCATCCACTAACATGGTACTCAACAACAAACAACTTGACAAAAAGCTTTTACATCAACCACTGGCACTTTATCCAGGTTAGAATTGCAGACAGGTTCTAATTTTTAAGATTAGATTAGATTCCCTGCAGTGTGGAAACAGGCCCTTCAGCACAACAAGTCCACACCGACCCTCTGAAGAGCAGCCCACCCAGACCCACTCCCCATATTTACCCCTGACTAATGCACCTAACATTATGGGCAATTTAGCATGGCCAATTCACCTAACCTGCACATTTTTGGACTGTGGGAGGAAACTGCACAGACACAGGACAAATATACAAACTCCACACAGACAATTGCCCAAGGCTGGAATTGAACCTGAGTCCCTGGTGATGTGAGACAGTAGTGCTAATCACTGAGGTACCGTGCCACCTAATGTTTATAGGTTCCAATCATAACATTACACAGGATGAAATATTGTGAGCTAAAGCAATTTCTACAACAGGCCACCTCTCAACTTTTGAGAACAGTTAGAGAAGAACCACGTTACTGTCGTGGATTAGAAAACATCTTTCACTTCTGGGACTAAGAACTGAACCCAGTCTGTACTGATAAGATGGAAGTTTTTAGGCTAGGTCTGCAACATGGGCACATATCAAAAAATTACCCACTTTTGATGCGCATTACGTGAGAATGAAGGTGATAAAGTATGAGCATTTGCATCTTTTATGAGCATTTTAATATGTATTCTGAGACTACCAGAAATCTTTCTGGGAAATCCTCCATGTATCACGTATTTTTTAAAAAAGGAACATTTATAAAAAAGAATTGGCCTAAAATCCTTCGTTCTTGACTCTCTGTTATTAGTTTGCTGAAAATCTGAAGTTTTGGCTGAAAGCCGAAGGTCATGATGGTACGGGCAGAAATCTTGGAGGATATGCCAACACCATTTGCAATTTTCTTAAGTGCCTACCTCAGCACCTGGGTAAAAGTTTCTGATAAACTCTTTCCTGGAACATTAAGGGACCAGTTGTTATTGAAAAACTGACCAGAAAAGTAAAATTACCACTTGATAGCTTTGCTGCACAAAGCAATATGTCATCAAATGTTTAGTGTTGCACTCATCAGGACAGATTTGCAAGAAAGTCAAATCCCAAGTGGAAGAATAATTTATACTGGATGAGAATAATTTGCAGATTTGGTTATCTTGCAGATGCTAGTCGAACAGGCATTGCAGTGGAGAATGCAGCAGGGAATGTCTCCTGCCAAGCTTGTGTTTATGTTCGAACCACATATTGACTTGGATTGATCGAGGCATTACTATGGAAATGCATCAGGAAGTGGTTATCTCCTAAGAGTTTGTTTCATTGAAAAAGTACAATGTGTGGAGATATTCTTTCTGCTTACAAAGGAAGTGCTCTGCAGGTGAACAAACGTGAGGTTTTCTTGTGATTCCATCTTGATGAGTGCAAAGCAAATAATATTCAACTGCATGTCTCTTTTCACAGAAAAGTAAGACTTTCACTAAACAATGCAGAAATTGTAATTGGTATACTGACGTTCAAAAGTTTTAGAAAATAGAAGGATATGATGTTTTGAGAAGGTTCGATTTATAAATGGGTTAGAACAGAATAAAAGAGTGGAACAACAGAAATGTTGTGGCCAATATTAATCACTCAAACAGCAAGAGTATAAAGATTATCTGGTCATTGCCATATTGCAATTTGTAACCCTTTTGTAAATTTAGTCACAGGGTGAGAGCATCACTGACTGGCTCTTATTGCTAATTCCTAATTACTCAGAAGGCTGTTAAGAGCCAACCACCTTTCTGTGGGTCCAGAGTCACATGTAGGCCAGACAAGGATGGCGGTTTCTTTCCCTAAAGGGGCATTAATGACTCAGATTGGTTTTTCCCCTAGCAATCATCAATGAATTGATGGTCATCATTATACTCTTAATTCCAGATTTTTAAACAAACACCACCATCTGCCATGGCAGGATTTGAACCCAGGTCCCCAAGACATTATTTGGGTCTCTGGATTATCAGTCATGCTAACACCACTAGGCCATCATCTCCCCTAGAACTAAACCTCCTTCAATGATTGTAAAGTACTTTGCAATTTGAGATCATAGAAAGCACTATATAACTGCAACTCTTCCTTCTTTTTTCTACGAGTCAAGACTCATTCTGAAAAGTCCCCTCAGAAAATATTAATGACGCTGCATAGGGTTTTATTGTGGGCTCCCTCTGTTCACTCTGTATGTTAATAATTTGGATACAAGAATAGATAGGTGTTCAAACTTTTAAAAAATACTAAAATAGGAGATATGGCAAATAGATCTGTGGACTGAAATAAGCTGCAAGGGAATATAAATCATGCAATGATTTTTATCAATAGGTTGCAATGGAGCTGTCACCCATTTTGCACTATTACATAGAGATCTGCTGCAATTTAATTGAGGACAAAAGCTCAGAAGACTTGGGCATCAGCCCTTTAAATGCAGATATCATATTTTACCTTGTTACTGCTAAATGAAGTGTACTGTAGCTCCTCCACATTTTGTTTCCTAATTGCTAACTTCCAGTTTCAGATTTGACTGCTAGATGCGACATTTGCATTAGGAGTGCAGTAATGGTGACTCCCACAGGAGTGTCACAAGCTATCAACCTCCACCTACATTCTTCCTAAGTGAACTCATAATAAAACATAGACTGAGAGGTCATTTTTCAAGACTCCAAATGATTAGCAAAAAAAAACTAATATTGATTCACAAAGCAGGTCACATTTTATAAACCTACAGCAGTGCTTTAATGACAAAACTTTATCTAAGCATGCAAAGCTATTTCAGCTAAGCTGGCAGCATAGATCTCAATCATTCTGACCTGACTGCGGCAATAGCATTTTGCCTGTGGAAATAATATAATGCGTTGGTTGTAGTTCATTTTTTTAATAGCAACAGCAGCATGACTCGGCTAGAGCATCAATGTCAATTTATTGTTTCAATTCTAAAAATTCAGAGTATTGTTCACAATTGCCAGCAGGATCCTGGGTTCACTCTTCCAGATGATCTTCCTCCTTCTCAGTGTTGCCCTATGGCTCATTTATACTAATGCCACAAGCCAATCAACTGCACCTTACTGTAATTTTGGCAATTTTAGCGATTATTGTAAGGGGCGTCAACTGGACTGAAATATGGTTCCTTGCCTGGACTCAGAAACTATCATTTCCAGACCTAAACAATAGGAAAGTGACTGTCTTCAAATAAACTATCCAACAGAGTTTACATTGTAATATACTTAACTGACATAACATATCCTCCAGGCAAGTATCACAGAATTGAGCATAGGACCTCTAGACCTTAGTATACTCCCATATTGCAAAATTTCACTGTGCTTCTCTCATGGCTGCAATAAACAAGTGATCAATTTTCTGCATGGTTCTAAAAAATTAATTGGGAAAACTTCTGCTTTTCACATTTTGTTCCCATCATAGGAATATCTGTCTTTTTGACCTTAAGAGGCTCTAAGACACATTCTGAAGAAGAATACCAGACTTGAAATGTTATCTCTGTTTCTCTCCCCGCAGATGCAGTTTGACCTGTCGAGTTTCTCCAGCCCTTTCTGGTTTTAGCTCATATTTGCAGCATTGACAGTATTTTGTTTTTATCAAACTGAGGGGCACCCTTTACACACAGAGGGTGGTTTGCATGTGGAATGAACCACCAGAGGAAGTGAGAAATGCAGGTACAGTTACAACATTTAAAAGACATTTGGACACGTACATGAATATGAACGGTGTAGAGAGATATGGGCCAAAAGCAGGCAAGTGGGACTAGTTTAGTTTTGGGAAGGAGCAAATTACTGCAGATGCTGGAGTCTGTACTGAAAACAACAAATACTGGAGACCACAGTGGGTCAGAGAGCATCTATGGAGAGACAGCAAGCTAATGTTTCGAGTCTAGATGACTAGTTTTGGGAAACTTGATTATCATGGACATGTTGGACAGAAGTATCTGTTTCTGAGCTGTACTACTTTATAATTCTAGACATTGGATCTACTGTATCTGTGATTGTATAGTATTCTATTATAATTGTTTTTCCGTTGTACTCAGGTCTAAATTTCTAATAGTGTTATACAGAGGAACCTCAATTATCCGAATGAGGTGGGCAGGCATGATAATTGTTTATTCAGATAATCGATTTTGCCTCAAACAAGGGAAGCCATTAAACAGCTTCTACGATTGCAAGAGCATGTGTCAGATTTTGGGAAGTCAGTGTTGCGATAGAAAGACCGAAGCACTGCCTCGCGCATGCATTTACTCTCTCCGCCATTTTTTTCATGAACAGCCCAGTAAAGTGACCGGAATACCCTGAAAAACACTCACTTTTGCAAAGGACAGTGTAACTCACCCTTACCTAAAAGATATCCAGTCGCTGATGCTTGAGGTGCTTGTGTTTCTTTGTTACACTTACCTCTCTGATCTAACGTTTTTGTGGGACCTTGAGATCTTCTTTGGATAATCCGAAATTTGGATAATTGATATTCAGATAATCAAGTGTCCTCTGCATTATCTCTTCCTGCTTCTGAGCAATGTGAGTTGGGTTTCCAGTGACAGCACAGTTGAAAGTCAGCCTGTGGAATAAATCCTCTTAGTCCTCTTCATGTCTACTTTCTATTGCATTTTGGAAATGCAATAACCCTTTAATATAAATTAAACGTATCACTATGTAAAACTGTCAAAGTGAAATAAAGTGTAAAATACATCACATTGCAAATCTAATCCGTAGTTTAAACATCAGGAATCATATTGCATTTGAATAATGATAAGTTAATGCTTGCTAGAAAATAAATTGAATTGCTTAGAGGGCTGTATGTGGAAACAACCATTACAAGCAAAGGTTTTGGTAGAGAGCTATCATCAAACCTTCTTTCTTCCCTGTGTCTAAGGGTCAGTTTGGTTAACAGTGACACAGGATGAACCACTAGTCAGTGTTAACAAGAAGAACAATTTTTCTCAACAATAAGTCTAATTTATTGCATAATAACTTGGTTCTTTGACTTGTTAGGCATAATTATAAAGACTATCAGGAGGCAAAGATAATGTCCGACTCCATTGGGATCTTAATTTGACCTCCTCTATTTACCACCAAATACTTTTTAACATTGGAAAAAGCCTAACACTGTCTCCTTTCAGAACTAAGATTTTACAGTATCTGCCCAAAAGCTTTTCTCCTCAAAGTTTATTCATTCAAGTTATTACCTCATTTACCAATATCGTACCTACTTCCAAGTCTCTGATTTCACAAATCCAGATAGTTTGAAGGATCCACACTTCTTTCAGAATGCATTAACTTGGATGTGGAAGATTGGTATATCTTTCACTAGAGACCTGTTGAACTTTATTTTGACCATCTGTAAATTATTTCTCCACTGAAGGATCTTTTATCTCTTTGATTCCTTGGCAGAGAATTTTGTTCCTTTTAAACTGGTTCATTGGTCCATTACCTTGTCTGAAGCACACTTAATGTGCTGAATTTCCTTTGCAGAGAAAATTTTCCCTGTTAATTCAGGTGTAGTTTAACCACTTGGATTAAGGAGATTGGATGTCCATCATGGAACATGATTGCTTTGTTGAAACAAATACTTTTTCCCTTGCAATATCATGGGTGTTCAGACCAGGCAATTTCATTTTCCTTTTACTGTGTCCTGAATTTGTGGACATTACTCTGGCTTCCTGAGTGTCCATTTTGTTCAAGCAATGCTTTACTCTCAATTTGTTGATACATCTGTGATAAAGTAAGTAAGTTGCTGAGAAAGTTTGGTGTCTTGGTCATCCTCTGTAGACGTCTTTCTGGCAAACTAGATATCTTCAGAACCTCAGTCATGGTGTGAGAAGACTAAAGCGTACCTAGTATTATCTTTGTTACTGGCATTTATAAGTCTTCTTTGAAATTTTGCTCTTGAACTTTTGTCAGCTCATCATCCTGCAGCAAAGTCAAATCTGTTGTATCAATGTCTTCACTACACTGTTCTCCTGTCTGACTTCTGTTAAAGTTTCCTCAATTGACTCACGCGGTGTAGTGTTCAATCTTGTTCTCAGTACTTGCTTATCCGAACAAATTTTGATCGCTGTTGTCTTCCGATTCTTTACAATTAAGGTGAGAATGGAAATCATGTCCAGAACACCTGTAAAGTTCATAATTTCCTTCCTGGCAGCAATGTGAAATAATTCTGTTCTGCCAACATAGGTAATCTTAATAAATTATTTCTTCTTTCAGGTTCCACCATGTATTTAGGAAATAAGTCTTTTCCTTGACCAGTTGATGTCATAGAGTTATAGAAATCATAGAGATGTACAGCACGGTGTCTGCAGTCCTCACTTTCTTCTCCCAACTCCTATACTCAATGCTCTGTCCAATAAAGGAAAGCATACCAAACGCCTTTTTCACTATCCTATGTATCTGTGACTCTACTTTCAAGGATCTATGAACCTGCACTCCAAGGTCTCTTTGTTCAGCAACACTCCCTAGGACCTTACCATTAAGTGTATAAGTCCTGCTAAGATTTGCTTTTCCTAAAAACAGCACCTTGCACTTATCTAAATAAAATTCCATCTGCCGCTCCTCAGCCCATTGGCCTACCTGATCAAGATCCCGTTGAAATCCGAGGTAACCTTCTTCACCGTCCACTACAGCTCCACTTTTTGTATCATCTGCAAACCTACTAACTATACCTCTTATGCTCACATTCAAATCATTTATATAAATGGCGAAAAGCAGTGGACTCAGCACCGATCCTTGTGGCACACCATTGGTCAAAGGCCTCCAGTGTGAAAAGCAACCCTCCACCACCACCTCTGTCTTCTATCTTTGAGCCAGTTCTGTATCCAAATGGCTAGTTCTCCCTGTATTCTATGAGATCTAACCTTGCTAACCAGTCTCCCATGAGGAACCTTGTTGAACGTCTTACTGAAGTCCATATAGATCACGTCCACCGCTCTGCCCTCATCAATCCTCTTTGTTACTTCTTCAAAAAATTCAATCAAGTTCATGAGACATGATTTCCCATACACAAAACTATGCTGACTATCCCTAATCAATGCTTGCCTTTCCAAATACATGTAAATCCCGTCCCTCAAAATTCCCTCCAATAACTTGCCTACCACTTATGTCAGGCTATGGTCTATAGTTCCCTGGCTTTTCCTCACCACCTTTCTTATATAGTGGCATCACGTTAGCCAACCTCCAGTCTTCTGGCACCTCACCTGTGACTATCAATGATACAAATATCTCAGCAAGGGGCCCAACAATCACTTCTCTAGCTTCCCACAGAGCTCTAGGGTACACCTGATCAGGTCATGGGGATTTATCCACTTTTATGTGTATCAAGGCACTTCCTCCACTGTAATATGGACATTTTTCAAAATGTCACCATCTATTTCCCTACATTCTATATCTCCCATGTCTTTCTCTACAGTAAACACTTGCAAAATACTCATTTAATGTCTCCCCCATCTCCTGCGTTTCCACACATAGGCTGCCTTGCTGATCTTTGAGGGGCCATATTCTCTCCCTAGTTACCCTATTGCCCTTAATGTAATTATAAAAACCCTTTGGATTCTCCTTAACCCTATTTGCCAAAACTATCTCATGTTCCCTTTTTGCACTCTTGATCTCCCTCTTAAGTATACTCTTACTGCCTCTATACTCTTCTAAGGATTCACCCGATCTCTCCTGTCTATACCTGACATATGCTTCCTTCTTTTTCTTAACCAAACCCTCAATTTCTATCATCATCCAGCATTCCCTACACCTACCAGCCTTACCTTTCACCCTAACAGGAATAAACTGTCTCTGAACATTCATTATCTCATTTTTGAAGGTTTCCTATTTTCCAGCTGTCCCTTTACCTGCGAACATCTGCCCCCAATCAGCTTTTGAAAGTTCTTGCCTAAAATTAGCCATCAAAATTAGCCTTCCTCCAATTTAGAACTTCAACTTTTAAATCCAGTCTATTCTTTTCCATCACTATTGAAAACTATTTGAATTATGGTTGCTGGCCCCAAAGTTCTCCCCCACAGACACCTCAGTCACCTGCCTTGCCTTATTTCCCAAGAGTCGGTCAGGTTTTGCACCTTCTCTAGTAAGTACACCCACATACTGAATCAGAAAATTTTCTTGTACACACTTAACAAATTCCTCTCCATCTAAACTTTTAACACTATGGCAGTCCCAGTCTATGTTTGAAAAGTTAAAATGCCCTACCATAACCACAATATTATTCCTGCAGATAACTGAGATCTCCTTACAAATTTGTTTCTCAATTTCCTGCTATTACGGGGATTATAATACAATTCCAATAATGTAATCATCCCTTTCTTTTTTCTCTGTTCCACCCAAATAACTTCCCTGGATGTATTCCCAGGAATATCCATCCGAAGTAGAGCAGTCATACTATCCTTTATCAAAAACATCACTCCCCCCTCCTCTCTTGCCCCCCTTTCAATCCTCCCTGTAGCATTTGTACCCTGAAACATTAAGTTTCCAGTCCTGTCCATCCCTGCACTGTCTTGAAACTAATTTCACGCTTGCTGCTTCAAGGATGTTGATGTCAAGACATTAATGCAGGCTCAAGGGTCAGAAGTTTGGATTGTGAATTACCTAGTCATATTTAACTATCACACTCTTTGTTTTGCTATGTTACTTGTGAAATATCTTTACTCTTGATCAATATTCTGCCTGGATAATGTGTCACTTCCGTCTCTTCAGTCGTGGTATTTGATCTAACAGGACAGTGGCACGCGATCCTACATCAAGCTTTAAGTTTAATGAGTTCTCCAATGACATAACCAATCTTTTCAAACAAAATTCATTTGTATTACCAATTCACCCCATGATTGTGTTACAATAATGGCCTATTGAATTTGAACTTCTATCATCTGATTTTAATATCTCAGAGTTTCACAGACAGATTATGTTTTAAAAGAATCACAAATACTGACCTAAAATGGCTGTTGTGATTACTAGACCACAGATTAAGGCAACCATGGAACCCATAACGAATAAACAAAACTTGCTGCATTAAAACTATCATTTTATCTAAAGACTGAAACCAATCAACTGAAACAGCATCAAGAAAATTCATAGAATTCACAGAAAATTCATAGAATCCCCACAGCGCAGATATAGGCCATTTGGCCCATCGAGTCTGACTGATCCTCTGAAGAGCATCCCTCCCAGTCCCAATTCCTTACGCTATTCCCATAACCCTACATTCATCCTTGGCTAATCCACTTAGCCCACATATCCCTGGACACAAAGGTTATGAGGAAAAGGGCAGGAAAGTGGATGTGAGGAATCTCAGATCAGCCATGACAAAGCAGGCTCAAGGGGCCAAACAGACTACTCTTGTTCCTATTTCATTTGGTCTTATCATATGATAAGTTGCGCATGTTGGGCATGAATAGTTCACCTGCAAATGTCAACCTGGAAGGGCAACAGAGTGGGCTCAGGAATAAAAAAAAAATGGATCATGGCTTCTGTGAGAAGTAAAGTAAAAAGAAAAAGAAATATGAACTGATGAAGCAGAGATACTGCAGACCTTTCTTTCTCAACCTCAAATCTCATGTCCAGTGAAAAAGTTACTTGGGACAACTACCATTCAAACCACTTTAAACCTTGCTGCAGAATGCAAGTCAAATTTTAACAACAGCACCAGGTTTAAAATCTAATACCTCAAAGTCTATGAGGACCTTTTTAAAAATAAAGTCTACTCTTTTTTTCTATACAAGACCAATTCTTATTTTTATACATATTACTTGTGTTTGAATGTATGTTTTGATGTTACAATTTTACTATTTTTCAGGCTTGTAGGTAATAAAACTTTATTTCACTTAAGAAAACCTTGAAATTTGGATCCATCATTTTGATATAGTTAATTATGTTTTAATTCAAGTGTGATCATTACATGCTAAAAGAAATATAAATATTTGTTGTGACTGACAGAGAGAAATTTAAAAAGAGGGGAGTCGATAATCCCATCACCAAGTTGCAACAAAATCTCTGGTATCTGTCAGTGGTTTTATCATGTTCTGATCCCTGTATGGGTTAACACTTGGTTTTTAGCTGCTCTGAAACAGTGTCTGACTTCTGCACATCTTTTGAAAGTGACCTATAGTTTTACAAATATAGTACCCTTTTGTCATAGCCCAATGTTGCTTGTGCATGTGGGGCATTTTTATTCCACAGTGCTGTTATAACTCATAGAATCTGCTAGTTTAACTCCACTTTGAGTTGGTTTGTCATGTGTGTATGTAAAGTACTTATACCTTACAAAGTGAATAGGTTTGTCCATCTCCTCTTGGGATTTTTCAGTGAGTCTTCCTCATTTCTGCTTCTGGTATCATTTTAATAGATTTCTCCAAAGTCACATCTTTGTAGTACTGCAATAAATCTGACAAAGTCTCATCAATAGTTCCAACAACAATTCTGTTTCCTATGATTTAGATTGTGAAGCTCTACAGACACAGCTTTCCATTAAACAGTGGAGGTCATTACATGAAACTATCTGTGGATTCCACAGGATACTGAACTATTCTGGTGAATCTTATTCTTTCAAAGTAAAAAAAAATCACTCAACAACAGGTTATAGTCCAACAGGTTTATTTGAAAGCATTAGCTTTCAGAGCGCTGCTCCTTCATCAGGTACTTGTGACAACCATCTGATGAAGGAGCAGTGCTCCAAAAGATAGTGCTTACAAATAAACCTGCTGGACTATAACCTGCTGTTGTGTGTTTTTTAAATTTTGTCCACCCCAGGCTCCTCCACATCTGGGTTTATTCTTTCAGGAATTGGAGGAATTTCACATGTTCTCAGAATCAAGTAATTATCAAAAGTTTTTTAAACCTCAAAGGTATTTGTGCTATATCAGGATTTTCACACTTCCTAAAGCTTGGATGATGGTTTCCCACTTTGATCTGTGCCAAATGGACACTTGCTTTTTGCAGCTTAGTACACAATGCATGTGTGTCCTGATTTTTCAAATAAATTTCTATTCCTAAGGCCTTAATAATTTTTCCCACCAATTCTGTGATTAACTTATGTATCATAAAATGTTTCACATTTAAACTTCTTGTACCGTCTGCTGTGATAATCTCACTCTTTTCCAAACTTCTTAAATTGTTCTCTTTAACCTGAAATCTGATCCATAATGTTCACACCCCTGTAGCCTCTGTATACACTAACTTAATGGCCCATGACTTCATAGCGAAAGTCAAAAGCCGTAGTGTGTGGTTGCTATGGTAGCAATGTTTGGTGAGAATGGTAAGTGCTCCTATTTTAACCTCTATTATTGCCAGTCTTTACACCAAGAATCTAAAGAATATTCCCCATGCTTAGGTTGATCGTTGACTTTATTTACAGAGCTTTGAAACAATTAAACTTGAATTGGGACTGCTCCTACAATTCCTTCTTTTTTAAGATCTTTGTAACTGCCAAATGTGACCAACCTTTCAGTCTCATATCAGCCGACTATGTTTTTCCTCTGGCTTTTAACAGTCCTGAACTGAAGATTTTCACCTCGATACTACATTTTTCCTGTTGTTCCTTCTACAAGTTCTGCTGACTAACTGTCTGAGTATTTGTAAAGTGGCAATATTCCTAAAGTGGTTAATTTTCTTGTCTTCTGAAATGTTTTTCACCTGGGCCAAACTGACTTTGGCACCACTGTGACCTTGATGTTTTTAAGTTACTAGTCACTATGCTGCATATTTTGCAGAATGAAACATGCCAGTTAATGGTTGCAGAAAAGTTACCCCATCAGTTCTCCCGTCTAGATATTGCCTTCCTTGAAGAAGCTCTAGATATTCTTAATCAACCGATTCAGGGATGTGATGACATAATTCTTGAGCAGGTGGGACTTGAACCATAAAAGCCCCCTAAAGTCCATCCTTCTTAATATTTTCTAATTAATCTGCTCAGAGATATTACTCCGCACCTCTGGAGCATTTAGGACTTGAACCCAGGCTTTCTGGCTCAGAGGCAGGGACACTACCACTGCATCACAAGGTCTCTTAACAATTCAGGATGGTGTGATATTTCTGAATCATCCTGTATAGAGATGTAGTTACACACCTCAGGAGCAGGTAGGATTTGAAACCATGTCTCCTGGCTCAGAAGTAGAGGCACTACCACTGAAACACAACAACCACCTAAACTGATCAAATTCACTGTCAAAACCCACAAGTGAATCATGGACCTTCAGTCTAACCCTCTCCCAACTGACCTATTTCAGCAACAGCCCTTCCTTCTAGATGTTTTTAACCAACCTGTTGAGATACTTGTGGTGCAGGTGGAATTTGAACCCAGGTCTCCTAGTGCAGTGGTAGAAACACTACCATTGCACTATAAGATCCTTCAGTCCACCTTTCAATATTGGGTCCACTGCTTGTTTGGCAAAATTGCATAAACCACTCATGAGTGTTAACAAGAAGTGCCACTTGCTATAATAGAGATGTAGTTGATTATATAATGGAATGGATACTTGTTACATTAGTTTGTAAAACATAATTACTAAGATTATTACGATCTGGGAATGACATATTTGACCCCACCTGGAACTCATGTTGGACTCTTTAATTCTCCACTCAAAACAATGATGACATCATCAGATTGCATGGTATTTAATGCAGTCTCCAACATTAACCCTTTCAGATCCACTACTATATACAACGTACTAAAGACTTTATTGAGCCAAATGGATTGGGGACTGGAACATCCATTATATCATTGTCAATTATCTGTGATTGACTGGAATACTTCAAGGTGTCAGTAGTTGGTCCTAATTCTAATTTCTATAGATTGTATTGCTGAAGGTCCATAATCTTCAAAGGTATAAACTGCTTACTCAGTATTGAATAATTATGTAATTACAGTTTTAAACCATTTTGTCAGCACGGACTACAAAATCTTCGCTAGGGTGTTGTCTTCTCACCTGGCCTCCGTGCTGGCCCACATGATTCACCCGGACCAGTCCTACACGGTCCGGGGCCGGAGGATACACGACAACGTCCATCTGGTCCGGGACCTGATCCATTTCTGTCGACGGGCTGGTCTGCCGAGCGCCTTCCTGTCTCTCGACCAGGAGAAGGCGTTCGACAGGGTCGATCACGAGTACCTGCTTGGGACTCTGCGGGCATTCGGGTTCGGGACGCAGTTCGTCACCCGGATCTGACTTTTGTACGCCGCCGCAGAGTGTCTGGTTAAAGTTAACAGGTCCCTGACGGCACCCCTTCGCTTCGGGAGAGGAGTGCGTCAAGGCTGCCCCCTGTCCGGCCAGCTGTATTCCCTGTGCGTGGAGCCTTTCCTGCGCCTCTTGCGGAGGAGGTTGTCGGGGCTGGTTCTGCGCGGCGCGGGTACGGGGGTGGTCCTCTCGGCCTACGCCGGCGACGTGCTCCTCACTTTCACCGACCCGGCTGACCTGGGCAGGATGCGTGAGTGCCAGGCAGTGTACTCGGCAGTGTCTTCCGCCAGGATCAACTGGGCCAAATGTTCCGGACTACTGGTCGGTCCGTGGCGGGTGGACTCTCTGCCGGAGGAGTTACGGGGGTTCAGCTGGAGTACCACCCATCTCCTCTACCTGGGGGTCTACCTCAGCCCGGCTGAGGAATCCTGGCCGGCCAACTGGCAGGAGCTGGAGGCCAAAGTCTCGGCTCGCCTCGGCCGCTGGACAGACCTTCTGAAGAGGAACCCACCCAGAACAAACACCCCGACCATATCACCCCGTTTTCCCCATGGCTAATCCACCCAGCCTGGATATTATGGGCAATTTGGCGTGGTCAATCCATCTAACCTGCACAGCTTTGGATTGTAGGAGGAAACCAGTACACCCAGAGGAAATCCACACAAGGAGAATGTGCAAACTCCACCTAGACAGTCACCCCAAGCTGGAATCGAACTTGGATCCCTGGCACCGTGAGGTATCAGTGCTAACCAGTGAACCACCATGCCATCCACATCAGTGCTAATGTGTTGAGCTCTCCCATCTTTAAGAATTATTATGGAGCTTCCACCTCTTGTTAGTTCTGTAAATGTCCATCATTATTCATGAGTGGATGTGCTAGGACTTCGAGCTTAAGTCTGATCCATTGGTTGAGATCACTAAACCCTGTCCAATGCAAGCTCCTTACAACTGTTCAGAAAAGTTTAGTTTGAAAAGCAACTTTCAGGAATCATAACAAATTAGAAATCTGTAGCTGATTAGAGGTTAATAAAGTCTAAGCTGACTTTGAGAGTATTAATATAAAACAACTGTACATCTGTACAACTCTAACTTCACAGGTCATTGGAAAGAAGTCAGGCATATATTAACTTAAAGCTTTGATGGGCCTAATTCTCTCAATGATACGGTTTTAAGATTTAATTGTTCTACATCTAGAATCTTATTTTCTCAGACCTTTTACGTCGAGCCTCCTCCTAGGTGGTGCGCCCTGGCGACGTATTTTTTCCGCCAGGTACGTAACCTCAACCACGACACTCAGCTCCTGTTCGTCGACCGTGACGGTTTGGAGGTCGCCCTCAAGACGCTGCCTGTCTTTTACCAGGACCTGATCACTGTCTGGAACATGGTCAAATCGCGTTGCGCCTACCCTCCGGCTGGAGTAGCGGCTGTCGTCAGGGAGCCGTTGCTCAGGAATCCGCACCTCCGTACTCGCGGATTCGAGTGGCTGTCGGAGGGGAGGGTCGTGGCAGTGAGGGTGACCAGGGTCGGGGATGTGCTGGGTGCCGGGGGCCTGGGCTGGACGCTGCCGCAGGACATAGCGAGCAGGGCAGCGGTAGACGTCCGGTACGTGGCCACCGCCATCCGACGCCTTAAAATGGCGGTGCCCAGACCCGACGTGGTGCACCAGTTGGAGGACGCTCAGGTGTGCGGTGGGATCCCGTCCGCGCTCACCCCAGCCCGGACGGAATTTCACATTGGCCCCAAGGTCCTGTACTTCCCGCGGGAGCCTGTGCCCCACAACCTGAGCTGCCTCCGAAATTTTAATTTTGTCTCACTTAGGGATGCGAAAAGAAGGGCCCTGTATACACTGCTGCTGCACACCGTCCACCTCTTCTCCCTCATCCACCGTCCGGACACGCCTTGGCGTGCCCATTTGCCACCGGGCGGTGGGGATCCCCAGTGGAGGGCTCTCTACGCGGGAGTCCTCCCCCTTTCTCTCGGGGATCTGGGGTGGAGGGTGCTGCACGCTGCAGTCCCCTGCAACCGCAGATTGCGGTGGTTCACGGACTCCCAGCCCAACTGCTTGTTCTGTGGCGCTGTGGAGTCCGTGGACCACGTGTATATTGGGTGTGGGCGTTTGCACTCCCTTTTTGATTTTCTGAAAAACCTCCTCCTCTGCTTTTGGTTGCACTTCAGTCCCACGCTCCTGATCTATGGGCACCCAGTACGGAGGAAGGAGGGCAGGTCTGAAGACCTCCTCGTGGGTCTGCTCCTGGGCCTGGCCAAACTGGCCATTAACAGGTCCAGGCAGCGGGCCGTGGAGGGGGTCGTTACGGCCGACTACCTACCCCTCTTCCGCGGTTACGTTAGAGCCCGGGTGTCCTTGGAGAAGGAGCACGCGGTGTCGACCAACACCCTGGAGTTGTTCAGGGGGAGGTGGCGCCGCAGGGAGTGGAGTGCATTATTTCTCCCTCCAACTCTATTTTGATTTAGTCCCTACCCTCCCCTTCACTGTTTTGATCACACAGCACAGCCCTTTGATGCGAAGGGCAGTGTTTGTCACTGGCCACCCGGGTGTTTTCCTATCTTCCTGGTGGTGAAATTTGAATAAATATTTGTGCACTTTGTGTCTTTCACTGTGTCTCACACCTGCACACACACACCATGGTGGCTGGGGAAAAAATAAGCACTACCGCACTTAGGTGGTAGTGTGGGGGTTAATATATAAAAAAAATTTAAAAAAATAAAAAAAAAGTTAAACCATTTTGATCAACTGAAATGTATTATAGGACTAAAAAATTAGTTATGACAAAAGAAATAGACTATACTTTCATGTCAATGTTTATATTATGAAACAGTTCAGTCTAAAGATAAGGGTATAGTTGAACTTGGCTTTTATTTGCTGAAAATGTGTTGCTGGAAACGCGCAGCAGGTCAGCTACTGCGCTTTTCCAGCAACACATTTCCAGCTCTGATCTCCAGCATCTGCAGTCCTCACTTTCTCCTTGGCTTTTATTTGTCAAAGGGAGCAAGAAGGAAAACTTTATGCTCATGAGTTTTAATTTATTGATGGAATGACAGTTTATTAGTCATTCTCACAATAATCAGAATGTCTATTGCTATTTCTAGCACTTATGTACAAAAGTTTCCAGACAGATCTTCATATCTCCTCATTTTTAAACGTAATCAGTATATATTTGAGGAAAAAAAAATCAGTTCCAACACTAAAATCACAAAATTTCATTGATCATAAAGTGTCTCTTAATGGTGCATCAACTTCAGCAAGCAACAAACTTTGCAGACTTCACTGAAAATGTGCAGCTGCCTCTTTAGACATCTTAAGCATTCTGATGGAAATTGAGCCCAGACTTAAAATCAATCATTCTTTCCAGCTGCTTTTTCAGTGCAGCTTATCTGTCTTAAAGCAGGCACTGCTGAAATGTGATCCTTAATGGTGCAATTAACTGTTTTGTTACATGTATTTCTTCAAGGGATATATTCATTGCTGGGAAGGGCAGCATGAACACCCCTCCCTAAGTGCCCTAAGGAATGCTAGGCCATTTCAGAAAGCAGTTACGAGTCAACTACATTGCTGTAGTTCTGGAGTCACATGTAGGTCATACCAAGTAAGGATGGCAGATTATTTTTGTTAAGGGACATTTGTGAACTAAATAGGTTTTGCAACAATCGATGACCTTTAGAACAGGAGGAAAAGGCCTCTCACCCTATCAACTTTTCTCTATCACTCAATTAGTTCGTAGCTGGCCTGATTGGTCCATTAACTCTGCTCTCCTGTCTGTTCACCATATCCCTTGACTCCCCTGTCAATAAAAAATCTAAATCAGTCTTAAACATACTCAATAACTCAGTCTCTATGCTGTCTGTGCGAAAGAATCCCAAAGGCTAATGACCCTTGAAGAAAAGAAATTCCTTCTCATCTCTGCCTCAGCTGTTGGCATGGTCATCATCACAGAAACTAGCTTTCAAATCCAGGTTTATTAATTGAATTCAAATCAAATTCCACCAGTTGTCATGGTTGAACCATGTTTTGAAAGCATCAGCCTGAGTCTCTGGATTTAGTCTAGTTAGGTTCCCATGACACAACCAGCTCTTGTAATTTTGTGTTTAATATTGTGTTTGAAGTCCTGATTGTTTTAGGTTGGGATATTTCTATTTCTGTATTTTATGTAGGAAACTGGCTCAACACAGAACAATTGAGCATTACCAAGCCATTCAGTGACACAGGACTCTGTTCCACAGGCCTTTCCTGAAAATGACACTCTGAGCCAAAATGCTTTCAGACTTCCAATTCAATGAAAGATGGTCTTTATAATTTGATGATTTTCACAGAAAGAAACTATGGATGATTGAATGTTGTAAACTGGCACTTTCCAAGGTGAAGGACTACATGCTGAGGAATACATTGAAGTTTGGAGAAACCACTGCAAATCCTTCCTCGGGAAATAGCACAGTTTAAAGCCTGATTATCATAGTACACTTCAGAGCTGGGACCATGTAAAACATCTCAGGTTCTATGATTCAAGGATCAGCATGGACGATTTAGACCGAAGGGTCTGTTTCAGTGCTGTGCATTTCTATGATTCTAAGTGTTCAATATTGAAAATGTGAATCATTGGAAATGAAATGAGAAGAGCTGTTCAAATATAAGCAAAGCCCTGAAAATACTGGAGGTACCTGAAATACAAATAAAAAGAGCTGGAGAAATCAGCATCTCTGACAACATCCAAAGAAAAGTCATATTGGACTTGAAATGTTAATTCAGTTTCTCAGGTGTTGCCACACCTGCTGAGTTTCTGCAACACTTTCTGTTTCTATTTGAGGACTGCTGTTCTATGACAGCTCATAGCGCAATGCATACGAATCATAATGTAACACATCTTAAACATTTATTGGATCAAGTAGATTTTTGGGAAAATGTATTTGATAGTGGATTGCTGGTTTTACATTGTGAGTATCTTATCATGGATAGCTCTTCCCCAGTGCTATTGCTGCCGTCACCATTTTATTGGCAGAACTTTATTGCCCAACATGAGAAATCCATCAGGAGTTCCAGGGTGTGTGGGAATTTGCATGAGGAAGGGAGTTCAAGCAGAGTATTTACATCCAAGTGTCTCACATCCAATCATCTTAGTCTCAGAATTTGTTCTGAAGAAGGATCTTATCCTGAAGTGTTTATAAATATTTCTACTTTTAATTCCAAAATAGGTTGCTTTTAAAAGAAGTGCTACAGAAAAAAAAACCTGTACAGTTAAATTCAGTAATTGTGACACACATATAATGTACCAAGGAACCTTCAAACAGACTAGAGTGTGCTCTCTTGTGACTATAGTGATAACATCAGGCTGGGGAGCACCTGCTCACAACATCCCCTATCGATGATGTTCCAAACTGCATCCTCATTATCCTTTTTTCCCTTTGAAGAATAAACAAGGGCGGGGGTTAAAAAGTCAGTTGCAACTCTACTGGAGTGGACTAGTGGGACTCAATCCCCTCATGTGTTCTAGCCTCTGTTCAAGTATTAGCATGCTGTGAAGGTCACAGTCACTATCTTCTTGTTATCTTTGTGGTGCAGATAAAGGAAGACCCTCCCACTCTGAGTGCTATAAACCAGTTAAAAAATGAACCAGGAGAAAGGAATTTTCAGCAGTCTGTAGCACCAGGAATCTTGAAAATAATCTGTTTAACTGTCAATGTCAACATTACTGGTACAAGTCCATAATGACCCCAACATCATTTTATCTGCTCTTCACAAACAATTTAGACACTGACCTAGATATTTGGTTTTTAAAATTTTATCATTTTGGAGTCACCATTTTTTCTAAGCTCTGTGGATATGCATTTCATGACTAATTCGTCTCGTATTTAGTAATTAATAAACTCACTGTTTGATAACTGTTTGAAGTGATCCCTTTCAAAACAAGTGTTCATTTGGGTCTGAGAAAAAGGTACAGGTAGTTCTTCGACAACGTGATAGTTGTGTTCTTGTGCAACCACGCATTATAGGAAAATCCTGTTTTAGAAACAGTGCTTAAAGTCTTGGTGATGTAATCGTGTTACAACCAACATACGTTTTAAAAGTTTCCACTTTAGAAACAGTGTTCCCAATTTGTCAATCGCTTTACAGCGAATTTGCTTTAACAAAACATGCATTATAGTAGAATGTAGTATTCAAAAGGGAAGGGATCAATGTCCCTTCTAAACTGTGTGGCCGTGTAACCAACTGGAGGATCTAGAGCCATAACAAATTGGGAAGTTGCCTGGGGTCTGGTCACATCAAATCCAAATGAGTATATTAACCAAACCTTCCAGCTGGAAACTGACAGTTTGGACACCTATTTTACAACCCACCCAATACTACTTAATACATATCCACAGAGCTTAGAAATAAACGGTGAGTCCAAAATGATAATTTTTTAAAAAAATGTAGATCAGTCTCTGAATTGCTTGTGAAGAGCAGATAAAATGATATTGGGGTCATTATGGACTTGCACCGGTAATGTTGACATTGACAGTTAAACAGATTATTTTCAAGATTCCTGGTGCTATGGACAGATCAGGTCAAAACACTTGCAAGTATTTAAATAGAGACATACTTAGTTCAAGATGTTTGTAGAAACCAGCCTTCAGCTTCTAAACTTTGTGTGCCAGCCTCTCTGGGAAGGTCTGTGGTTTCCTTCAGCCTGCCCTGTTCACACCATCTACCCCACAGGCAGATTGCCTGGTGTTGTAAAGGTCACCAGAACATCACATTATTGCATAAGCTGATCCTTCAAAGACACCACTAATGACATTTAGCACATTTTAGTCACTAAAGCATGAAACAAGTTACAGACATTTAGGTTAATGACAAGAGACACATTCATTACTTTCCGCTATGTGAGATTGTGCATAATTTTTGCAAGTGACAAACTCGCTGATGACTGGCTCATCACCATCGGGCATCTAGGGACAAAAGTATCTGCTACATGAATACACAAGCCTTTCATTCTTTGAAATACAGATAGTGTCAGATTACAGGAACTAAAATAAACGTGCAGTGCTGTGGCAGCAGTCACTATGCCTTCATTTGAAATTCTCCAATTTTTCTTTGAAACAGTCAGAGAAAAGTTCCACTAAGGAAATTTCAAAGCAATGATGCAGCACAAACATGGCCCCTGCTGAAGCAGAGATTTTGTTTTGAACAGTCAGATTTTTCCCAGCCCAAGGGAAATGAACTGAAAAGAGTGGAGAGCCGGAACATTGCAATAAAAGTCAGCATGAGGGAAGCCTCTCAGTTTTATGTCCTGAATGGATATACTGAAAGGGGTCAGGAGGTTCTGACATGTAAATATGTCAAGAAGGCAATTGAGTTAAACAAGTAATGAAGCAAACTTTCACTAGGGTTTTCATAATTTACAAAAATGCAGACATAGTAAGATAGTGCAGAGTTAGTGGGAAGTCAACGCTGGCTCCAGACAAAGTGAATGGCTTGGCAGGGAAATGAAACACTGTGAACATTGGCAGTGGCATCGGGTGCAAGGACAGGGTTGCCAGCACAGCACAACAGATCACTTAAGAGCTATCTCTCCATTAAGGCACCTGAATATACAGAGCAGAGTTGGTAAGATGCCTGGAAAACTCAGAGCTCCCCGGCAATCACTCAGGCTTACAGACCTCCAGTAAGGAACAATACCAGGGAGGGAGGGGGTTTGGAGCCACTGGCAGTTAGCAACCAGCATCCTCAGGGCCACCAGAAGCTTTTGTCTTGGAGGATAGAAGGAGGAGGTGGGCATAGATGGGCACAGAACCAGCTTCTTATGTGATGTTACCCACCAGAAAGGGTTCACTACCAAAGGCCCAGTTGACACTTTTCCAGGGAGGGAGGCTGGCACTGAGCTGTGTGTCATGGTGTAGCAGGAGCTAAACATTATGGGAAGTGATGGCCAACCAATTCCTGTAATGCAATGTTGAAATTTTTCTCATCAGGATCATTCCAAGGATCTACTGGAGATACCTCCAGTGGGACCCTCCAGTCTGCTTACCCTCACCACTCAAACAGTAAGGTCTCCTACTTATAATTTCAGCAGTATCACTGATTGATCTAGAGGGCTTTAACTTACCTCTGTGATTGTGCCCTTGCACAAGCACTGCTGTAGTCTTCAGAACAATGTTGTGGCCTCTAAAACAAAATATTCTGCCAACATTGCCTCCACCATGTACTGGCCTGTAATATAAATATAATATGATAATAAGATCAAAATAATAAGATAGGATTACAATAAGATCAAAAAGCTGGAAAAAGCCACAGCTTAGTGAGCATTTGTGGAGAGAAAAAGTGAGGGTTTCATTATGAATATTTGACTTCGGTTTGACTTCAGTTTTTAGACATGTGTCATTATGTTTAGAAACGTTGTGGACCAGCCATGTAGATCCCATCCCATAAATGTTCAAACCTGTACTCAATTATTTTCTCTATGTAGATTGTATCTCCTGGAAATGTCTTAATCAATGCAAAAAAAACCCATTAAAGCACAGTCCTCGACTTCAATATATTTTCACAGAGTTTGTTTGAATTGATTGCTGGCTGACATTTTTGTCTCCAATTATTAAGCAAGAATATCAATGTTATTACTGTCAATGTGCAGCTTTGCTGGTGATGCCTAGTCTCTAATTTAGTTCCTTCTTTAAGTATTGACTTTAATGTGCCTACAGTGCCAATTAGCAACAAAGGATAAAAAAATTAAAGAAAATTGTGACAAATCATTAAAATAGACTATTTGTAGAGCATTATCTAAACCAGTTCAGGAGTTGAGCAGAACAGGATATTAGACCCAGCTCTTTTACTGAAATGAATTATGCAAATTAGATTATGGAATGAAAAATAAGCTGCTCAATATTAAAAAGGTTTCCCACAATAATCTTACAGATTTTCTCCTCAGCTCAGCTCAGTCTAATATGTGAGAATGTGTGATTTAAGATGGTCTTCTGGCTTTCGAATCTAAGAGTGGCTTTGATGTGCATTGAAGGACTGGTAATTTAACTATTCTAATTAAAGCATTTGCAAATTACAGGATATGAGTGAAAGAGGCACAGATGAAAACTCATCGACTGCTCTTTTGTAACATTAAATTTCACCACACGAGTTGTCAATCAGTATTCTTTACATGTCTAAACTACCCTGCCAATTATCTCGCACCAATTCAGGCTTTCATTGTTCTGAAATGCAGCTTTAGAAATGATAGACTTCAACTAGCTGATATTCAAACTTAATCAATAGTATGTTCTAAGAATAATATGTTTTGATGACAGGTCACCAACCTGAAACATTGGGATGAATCTTGCCATATTTTGACTGTGTCAATTTTGTTGGATTTGGTTTCTCTCCACAAGGCACAGCAAGTTTTTTTCAGCCATTATCACAAATGTGCCTCTTTCGCTAAATAGCCCTCCCCATGTCACCCCTGCTATCTGCTGTTAGTCCAATTCTCTCACTCACTATAGCCAGTATTTGCTGCTAGCCAGATGTCCCCAAATAGACTGGCATTTCTGGCACTGGCCTCTGTGCATAAAGCTGTCATTCTGGAGCTGCTCTGCACAGCTGCACACAGTTTGGTGGGCAAGATGGCACAGAAGGTGGTGCCCTGGATGTCATCACCTGGATCAGTGCAGTCTCCATTGTTGAGAGGAATGCCCAGAGAGAGAAGGTCAATGACCTTCTCCACTCCACCATCTTCTCCCTGCTACCTCACACTCACTCTATTACTCTCACTGTTTATCACTGTCGAAGGAAACATCTTCCCTCACTTGCACTCACTCACCCCAACACTTGCAGATCTCTAACCATTAATTTACTAACCATGATTTCTGAAGTAATTTTATCACTTGGTAACCAAGACAGTCTAAATTCACAGAGGGGTGTTACAAAAAGTATGGAATCCTTAACTTAATTATCCTGAGTTGTTTTAAATACTTACAAAGGTGTGTCCCATATGCAGTTGGAAGGACCCAATCCAATATGATGGATGATGTGTTTCCAACACAGAATGAGAAAGCAATACAGACATGGCAAAATTGAATTTGGCAATCAGGATAATAATTGTGGGCAATTGGATTCATTTATTTTGGATCTAATATTTTATGCTGTTTATAATATCTGTTCGAAACCAAAATCAATATTCTTTTTTTGAAAAGCCAGTAATGATTGTTATTAATGTCCATGATGTAAACTGAGTTGTCCTGAGGCAGACTTCCTCTTTATGGTTTACTGTAGCAAACAATAAAAATTTCTAAATTTTTCTCATCAGAATTAATAAACAAGACAAGGATGAAAGTATTCAGCTGATTATATTCAGTGTCAATCTAGGATAAAGGAATTCCATTTCCCCATACAAAAAAAATTATTATGGGAGTAGAAGGATATGCACGAAAAAAATACACCATCAGATGAACTCTCTCTCCTATTTAATACAATGGAATGGAATGTGTATTCTGGAAGATTGGCCAAACAGGAACTGGAGAAGTTTAATTCTACTAATATGTTCGGGCCAGTTGAGGATGGATTGAATAGCTCCCCTCTTTCCCCACTCCACTGAGCCCAACAGGATTTTTTTATGAAGAGTGTACCCACCATTTCATGGAATCTTTAACTGTTCAGATGCCATGACAGCAAGATCAGAAAGGTTTTCTTCTAAGTTTTATTAAAAGGAAAGAGAATAGTGTTTATTTTAACTAAAACCAAATCTAATATGAACTCTGTGACTTTCACAGACACATACGCATGCTTTAGTTCACACATATACACAGATATTAAAATAACAAAGCAGGAAGATAGGCTAAGTAACTGTAAAATTCAATAAAATTCAATGGTACAGAAATCTTTGTAAATTAATGTTTTAGATGGTTTTAGAGGGGGTCTGGTTGTTTTTCTGGATTACGTATTAAGTCCATTTAAAGCTATTGACCCATTAGTAATCTTTTCCTCAGGATGCAACAGCAGCTACATTGATTCTTAAAACACTTACTGTGGTGTGATGTTCAAAACAATAGAGTTGAAGGATATAAGGAGAGAAAATACTCAACAGGGTTATGATCCTTTTTTGTAATTTTTCATGTGTCCCATGGCCGTGAAACACAAAAGAGGGTTATTGTTTGCAGGGTGCCTTCTCAACAGCCAGCCAGTTACCCAAACATGATCATCACCAGTTGATTTCAGTTTCATGGTTTCAACATAATTAGATCCCTCTGAAGTTCCCTCCTAAGTCAGAGTCTCATGACCAAAGTGTTTGATCCATTGGCTTCTTCCACACCCAACTGAAAGCCCAGGTGTCCTGGCTTTGTGAATGGTTAAGAGATGAGCCGTTTACATTTCCCAAAGTGACTGTCTCTTCTAGACAGTCTGGCCCCAAAAATCTTTGTAATTTGCAGTTATGATAATGTTCTGCCATCATAGAAGCTGTTGTTTTCAGTACCGAGATGCTGTTTAATCTTTTAAAGCTCACTCAGTGATTTCAGCCCAATAAATATTATTTTCAATAGTTTCATAATAAACAGTAGTTGTTACTAAACAATGAAATACAATGATGAAATAAAAGATACAATTTTCAGAGTTAATGTATATCAAGTGTTGTGGTTTAGTAGAGTTCCTTGCTTTAACAGATAGGAAAATCTAAGGAAGATAATTCATTGTTCACTACCATACATGATCATGTGCAAGATTACAATAATCAGAAAAGATATATGAGGTAAGTACAGATTAAGCAAAACCTCACCCTAAACATTTTAATAGTAATTTTACATTGCAATCCATCCTTACTCTAGAGGTTAATCCATCTTCTGTAAGACAGGACAAGGGATAGAACAGTTTGCTTCTGGATAGAAGGTTACTGATAACTGCCAGGTGTTGGTATCTTCCTGTATCTAGGTTAAAAATAAGGACTGCAGATGCTGGAAAACAGAGTCTAGATTAGAGTAGTGTTGGAAAAGCACAGCAGGTCAGGCAGCACCTGAGGAGCAGGAAAATCGACGTTTCGGGAAAAAGCCCTTCATCAAGAATACAGGCAAGGTGCCTGCAGAGTGGGGAGATAACTCTCCACTCTGCAGGCACCCTGCCTCTATTCCTGATGAAGGGCTTTTGCCCGAAACGTCGATTTTCCTGCTCCTTGGATGCTGCCTGACCTGCTATGCTTTTCCAGCACCACTCTAATCTAGACCCATCTTTCTGTATCTGTCAGGGGAGTTCCATAGGTTTTGAGCAGACAAGCGGATATTAATTCCAATGTCAGAAATGGCGAGAGTAAGCTCATCCTTGTCAACTAGTCAGAAAGTACTAATAATGTACTGAGTGGTTACTGATGAGAATTGACCCACCGTAGGTAGGTGGAAAATTGAAAATTAAAATGATAAGGCTCATAGAAAATAAATGGTGACATTTAAGTGGATGATTTGTTTTGTTCAGATTATAAGTTTCCTTTGGAAAGAATACACGAAATGTACACGTAATACATCCAAATGAGTACCAAAATGACATGTCACGTTTTGTGTGGAAAATGTATTGTAATACAACTAGCATTATACAGTTAGATATCTTCTTCAAGCAAGCCTTCGCTATCAGATTGACAATACTGTTAGATTGGGTGCTGCTTATTTTTTCACTTAATTGCAATAGCAGGTAATACATGCAAATTAGGCTGCTTTTCCAGTTGGACTAAGCTCTGTGAATTTAGATACACTCCAGCATCTCTTCAGATAATCGAGTTTAGTCTCATAACAGTGTCAATGGCAAATTTACACTCAAAAATCAGCCACCTTCATTATTTTGTGCTATTGTTCGGCTTTCTCTGTGTATAATCACCAGGTTTAAAAGCAATGCCATTAGTACTACCTATATTAAGTATACAATTGACCTTCACTGTAGTGCTCTCTTCAATACCACTTTCTCAATAATGTTTTATTCTAATGGGCCAATTTTTCTTTTTTTTTCAAATTGAACACCATATCAATAGTGCACTTACACTTTCTCTCAATCTTCACCTTCAATGCAACTATAATATCTATCACTCTGTTTGTTATATGTCTGGCAAAACCAGGAAGGTTTTTGTTTGCCTCTTCCTCCATGCAATGCTACATAAGTACCTCCAGTATTACTGTGGTGTCGGCATCTTCAATATGGCTGTACTTGTGCCTGTACTCATTCTCAATGATCAAAAATACCAGCTGCGGCTGTTCCTTAGCCAATGTGAGGTCTCCTTTATACCAGTATGATGCAGAGTACTGTTTGGTTGGCCAACAGTATTTTAAGATTTTGGTCCTCCACCCCACTTATTTGATAGAAGTATTTTAAATTTTACATCATAAAGAAACGGGGCTCACTGCAGATACCACAGACGTCCAGCAATTCTAATGCCACAGTCTTCATCTTCCCTGACAGCAATTTAAATGGGTTATGAAGTCAAAACCACCTGATGAAGGAGCAGTGGTCCGAAAGCTAGTGCTTCCAAATAAACCTATTGGAGCATAACCTTGTGTTGTGTGATTTTTAACGTTACACAAAATAAAAGACTGAAGATTGTGAAATTAGTAACATGGAATGCTTTAAGTACTCCACAAGTCAGGTAACATTTGTGGAGATAGACATCTTGCTAACATTTGAAGTTATTGACATTATTGGTGGCCACGACTTTCCACTCCCAAAGAATGCTGGGGAAGTGGCAGGAAGGGCGAATAATCAGATGCATTAGCACACTTAGAAGAGAAAAAAAGAGAAAATCCCAATTTGCAATTGTTGCAATTGTATTCAGCTTTTTACAAGATCCCACCCCAGGAATATGAAAAGTTGCCTTAGTAATCAAATATTTGTTTAGTGTGGACTAGTTCTTCATTGTTGCATCTATTCTCTGTTAAAATATACCAGATTTGCATAGAGGTGTCATCTCTCGTAGCTGCAAGCACACAGGCTCCAAGAAACCAGGCAGTTGAACATTCCTCCTGCAGCCTGTGGGAGGTAAGGGTCACCACTAGTGTCCCTGCTGACTACATCTGCGGGAAGTGCACCCAACTCCAGCTCCTCGAAAACCGCGTTAGGGAGCTGGAGCTAGATGAACTTCAGATCATTCAGGAGGCAGAGGGGGATATTGAGAGGAGTTACAGGGAGGTAGTCACTCCTCAGGTACAAGAAAAAGGCAGATGGGTTACAGTCAGGAGACGGAAAGGGAACCGGCAGGCAGTGCAGGGATCTCCTGTGGCCATTCCCCTCAACAATAAGTATACCGTTTTGGGGGGGGGACTTACCAGGGGAAAGAAGTGGGGCGCAGGGCTCTGGCACAGAGTCTGTCCTTGCTGCTCAGAAGGGAAGGGGGAAGAGGAGCAGAGCAGTAGTCATTGGGGACTCCAAAGTTAGGGGGGCAGATAGGAGGTTCTGTGGGGACGAGAGAGACTCACGGTTGGTGTGTTGCCTCCCAGGTGCCAGGGTTCATGATGTCTCTGATCGTGTTTTTGGGATCCTTAAGCGGGAGGGGGAGCAGCCCCAAGTCGTTGTCCACATAGGCACCAATGACATAGGTAGGAAGAGAGATGGGGATTTAAGGAAGAAATTCAGGGAGCTAGGATGGAAGCTTAGAGCTAGGACAACAGAGTTGTTGTCTCTGGTTTGTTGCCCGTGCCACGTGCTAGCGAGGCAAGGAATATGGAGAGAGAGGAGTTGAACATGTGGCTACAGGGATGGTGCAGGAGGGAGGGTTTTGGATTCTCGGATAATTGGGGCACTTTCTGGGATAGGTTGGACCTCTACAAGCTGGATTGTCTTCATCTGAACTAGAGGGGTACCAATATCCTGGGGGGGGAAATTCGCTAAGGCTATTGGGGTGGGTTTAAACTAATCCAGCAGAGGAATGGGAACCAAAATTGTAGTTCAAGTATAGAAAAGATTGAGAGTAGGGAGGTCCGAAATCAAGTTTCAGGGATACAAGATGGCACCAGCAAGCGAGAAGTTGGTTTGAAGTGTGTCTACTTCGATGCCAAGAGCATCCGGAATAAGGTGGATGAACTTGCAGCATGGGTTGGTACCTGGGACTTCGATGTTGTGGCCATTTCGGAGACATGGATAGAGCAGGGACAGGAATGGTTGTTGCAGGTTCCAGGATTTAGATGTTTCAGTAAGAACAGAGAAGATGGTAAAAGAGGGGGAGGTGTGGCATTGTTGGTCAAGGACAGTATTACAGTTGCAGAAAGGATGTTTGGGGACTCGTCAACTGAGGTAGTATGGGCTGAAGTTAGAAACAGGAAAGGAGAGGTCACCCTGTTGGGAGTTTTCTATAGGCCTCTGAATAGTTCC
>NC_057726.1:30325134-30509605 GCF_004010195.1 Chiloscyllium plagiosum
TGAGGGGAAATGTTCATTCTGGAGTCCAGTTAATAGTGGTGTACTGCAAGGGTCGGTGTTGGGTCCACTGCTGTTCATCATTTTTATAAATTACCTGGATGAGGGCGTAGAAGGGTGGGTTAGTAAATTCACAGACAACACTAAGGTTGGTGGAGTTGTGGATAGTGATGAACGATGTTGTAGGTTACAGAGAGACATTGCAGAGCTGGGCTGAGAGGTGGCAATTGGAGTTTAATGCAGACAAGTGTGAGGTGATTCACTTTGGTCAGAGTAACCAGAATGCAAAATACTGGGCTAATGATAAGATCCTTGGTAGTGTAGATGAGCAGAGAGATCTCGGTGTCCATGTACACAGATCCTTGAAAGTTGCCACCCAGGTTGACAGGGTTGTTAAGAAGGCATACAGTGTTTTAGCTTTTATTAATGGAGGGATCGAGTTCAGGAACCATGAGGTTATGCTACAGCTGTACAAAACTCTGGTGCAGCTGCACTTGGAGTATTGTGTACAATTCTGGTCACCACATTATAAGAAGGATGTGGAAGGTTTGGAAAGAGTGCAGAGGAGATTTACTAGGATGTTGCCTGGTATGTAGGGGAGATGTACGAGGAAAGGCTGAAGGACTTGAGGCTGTTTTCGTTGGAGAGAAGAAGGTTGAGGTGACTTAATAGAGACATATAAGATAATCAGCGGGTTAGATAGGGTGGACAGGGAGAGCCTTTTTCCAAATATGGTGATGGCAAGCATGAGGGGGCATAGCTTTAACTTGAGGGGTGATAGACATCGGACAGATGTCAGAGGTAGTTTCTTTATTCAGAGAGTAGTAAGGGTATGGAATGCTTTGCCTGCCACGATAGTAGATTCGCTAACTTTAAGTGCATTTAAGTCGTCATTGGACAAACGTATGGACGTACATGGAATAGTGTAGGCTAGATGGGCTTCAGATTGGTATGACAGGTCAGCGCAACATCGAGGGCCGAAGGGCCTCTACTGCGCTGTAATGTTCTATGTTCTATGTTCTACTATTCCATCAACTTCAAGCAGGTGAGTCATAATGTGTCTGGATGCAACAGATAAGGCCAAACTATTCCATTTGATGGAAGGGTTGAGAACTAGAGTATTTAGACTTAAGGTGATTAGCAAAAGGGAAAAATGACGACTGGAAGAATATCTTTTTCTGTGCAACAAGTATTTAAGATTTTGAACACACAGCCTGAGAATGTGGTGGAGGCAGATCCATTTGGTTCTCTGTCCAAAGAGAATTCGATCATGTCTCTGTCTATGGTACCCATGTTTGCTGATGACACAAACATCGGTGCGAAGGCAAGTGGTTAGGATGACACAAAGAATTTACAGAGGAATATGGACAGTTTAAGTGAGTGGGCAACAGCTTGGCAGATGGAATATAGTGTGGGGAACTGTGAGGTTATGCACTTTGGTGAGAAGACTAGAGGAGCTGAATATTATTAAAATGTGAGAGACTGTCCACTTTGGCTATTCAAAGAGAATTGGATCATGATCTAAAGAAGAAAAAAATATACATGGCAACAGCTAAAGGTCTTGACAATTAGTAAATGGCTCCAGTTCAGAACGAGAACATGCATGATGGACAGAATGGCCTGAATATATACTGTGATCATTCCAATATTCTGTAAAACTATGACTATCTTGGAATGAAAACATCAAAGGTATGCTTTGGTAATAATGCACTAATGAAAATTATTTTCTGTTGACTTGGCATTGTACATTGATATTTTTAAACAATTTTAGTTCTGTTTTAGATTTATTGGGAGTGCTCAGGTGTAAGTCTACCTGAGAAAAAACAACAATGTGGTAAAACTATAGTTGCTTCTTCTGCTGGTTGGTGTTTCAGTGTGTATATAGATAAATTGATGAAACTAACCTTTCTTACCTCCAAAAAATGCAGTCAGTGAACAAGGTATCTGACTCCTTAACTGCAACAGCATTTAACAGAATGCACTTGGGAAATGGACACTGAAAAAACAGCAGCAACATTAAGTCTTGAGAGGAGTCAAAGATACAGTGAGAAGATTAATAAAGAAACATACCTGAGAATTACAATGAATACTCAGGTGCAATAGTGGAATGTTTGGAGGACTGGCTAACTAAGAAGTCAGACATTTGTTGTAAAGATGGCATTTCCAGGATTGCAACCTATAACTAATGGAGTGCTACAAGCATCAATGCTGAGACCACAATTATTTACAATATATAATAAGGACTTGGATGAGGGAAATGAATGTACTGTACCTAAGTTTCCATAGGACACAAAATAGATGGGAAGGCAAGTGGTGAGGATTACAGAAAGAATTTACAGAGGGATAGAGACAAGTTAAATAAGTGGACAAAAATTTGGCAGATGAAATATAATTCTGTAAAATGAGAGGTTATACACTTTGAGGGAAAGAATGAAGGAGCTGAACACCATTTAAATGAGAGCAACTACAAAAACCTACAGCACAAATGGTTTTCGTTGTCCTTGAGTATTAATCACAAAAAATTAGAATCCAAGCTCAGCAAGAAATAAGAAAGACAAATAGAATGCTGTGTAAAGATAGGGAAGTCTTACCAAAACAATAGAAGGCACCAGGAAGATCAAACCTAAAATACTAGGAACAGTTTTGGGCCCCTTATCATTGGAAAGATGTACTGGCATTAAATGCAATCCATTCAAGGTTCACTAAGTTGATCCTGTGTTTGGAGGGATTTTCTTGACAGGAGAAGAGGATGAGTAAATTGGGCCTGTCCTTATCAGAGTTTAAGATAATGAGAGGTGATCTCATTGAGATTCTGAATGGGCTTGACAATGTAGGTGCTGAGAGGTTGTTCCCCTTATGGGAGAGTCTTGGACCAGAGGATATAGTCTTACAATAAGGGGTCAACCATTTAGAACAGAGAAGAGGAGGAATTTCTTCTCTCAGACAGTAATGCATCTGTGGAATTCTGTATCACAGAAAGCTACAGATGCAGAGTCATTAAGTATATTCAAGGCTGAGACAGACATAGTTTTAATCAGTAAGGAAATTAAGAATTATAGTGCGAAATCAAGAAAGTGGAATTGAGGATTATCAAACAAGCCATGATCTCACTGGAATCCAGAGCAGACCTGATGGACTGAATGGTCTACATTCATCCTGATGTTTCATGGTCTTAGGTGTGATCATGTGCAATGACAGAAGTATCAGAGTGAGAAGTTGTGATAAACAGGAACTATGTTCTAGACTCAGTACTTTTAATTAAAGGCAAAATACTGTGGAATCTGAAAATCTGAAATAACAGAGGAAATGCTGGAGGTACTCTGTAGGTCTGGAGCAAGTCCAGTAAGACTCCAAAGAAGAATCATTGTGAACTTTAATCCAAGGATGCTGCCAGACCTGTTGAGTTTCCCCAGTATTTTCTCTTTTATTTCAGTATTTTCAAGATTTCATTGAATATTTTTGCAGTAAATAAACCCCAGACTCTTGAGAGTTTGGCTTCAGATTCAGCTTTGGAAGTAATGCTATTAATCCAGATTTTCAAATCTATTTGTTCTGGTCTTCAAAGCTGAGGATTGTGCCTTAGAAACCAAAAATATCTTAAATCTGAACTGCATCAAATGCTTTGAAGTCTTGCACAGTCATCACTAAATCTTTCTAAAAACACTGGCCTGAATATTTATAGAGAGCTAGTGTCAATTAGAGAAAGTGGGGTTGAAAAGAAACAACGAGGCTGGTGACAGGGCGATCTTGTTAAAAGCAACAGCAGGATCATGCTGCGATCTTTTCCACCCAGCAGCCAATCAAATAGACTGGCTGTCCATTGCTAGGCAGAAGGCTGCAGCTCGAATGGGACATGAGGCCATTCATTTGATAATGCCACTCCTCCATTTCTTGGTAACAAAGTAAAATTCATTGTCTCGTGCTGCACTGTTCCCCAATACCATTACAGTGAATGTATTGTTATACAAATATGAGGAAAAATCACTTCTCTCAAGAGAGACTGAATCTGTACTTTGAGTATAGGAGTTAGGATATCATGTTGCGACTGTACAGGACATTGGTGAGGCCACTTTTAGAATATTCTGTTCAATTCTGGTCTCCCTGCTATAGGAATGATATTGTTGGACTTGAAAGGGTTCAGAAAAGAATTACAAAGGTGTGGCTGGATCTGAAGGGTTTGAGCTCTAGGGAGAGGCTGAATAGGCTGGGGCTATTTTCACTGGTGCTTCAGAGGCTGAAGGGTGACCTTATAGAGAGTTTATGAAATCATGAGGGGCATGAATAGGGTGAATTGACACCCTAGGATAGGACGTCCAAAACTAGAGGTCAATAGGTGAGGGGGAAAGATTTAAAATGGACCTGAGGGGTGACTTTTTCACAAAAAGGTTGGTGTGTATATGGAACCAGCTGCCAGAGGAGGTGGGCAGATGTCTGACAAGAGAGGGGAAGGGAATATATGTCTGGTGGTGGCATTCTGCTGGAGGTGGTAGAAATGGTAGCTAATGATTCTCTGGATGTGGATGCTGGTGGCATAATAGGTGAGGATAAAAGGGACTCTATTGCTGTTGCAAGAGGGAAGAGAGGGAGGAAGTGCAGGAGATGGGTCAGACCCAGTTGAGGACCCTGTCAACCCTGATGCTGGGGTTTCTCTTCACTGCTGCTTGAGTTTTTCCAGCAATTTCTGATTTCCAGCATCGGCATTTATTTTTTGTTTAGTGTCAAAATTAAGAGAAGATATCTTCTGCTGAGTTGTTACAATTTGAAATCATAGAATCATAGAATCCCTACAGTGTAGAAACAGGCCATTTGGTCCAAAAAGTCCACACCGACCCTCTGAAGAGCAACCCACTCAGACCTATTCCCCTATCTTATTACTCTATAATTCCCACAATGAATGCACCTAGCCTACACATCTCTGAACACAATGGGCAATTTAGCATGGCCAATTCACTTAAACAACACATCGTTGAAATGTTTATGCTTTAAAAGGTATTTGAAGGGGATTTTTAAGATGATGGCGATCTGAATAGATCAGCCTTGCTGAGCTCTGCACCCCAACCCAGGGTAGTAATATGTTTCACCCCCACCCCCCACCTTAGTTTTTTTGGAAAAAAAATTGTTAGACAGTAAAACAACCATTTAATTCCTTTTACAAGCTTACGAGAATGACTAAGGGGAAGCAAACGGCCAAATCTGAACACTCGGTGTGGGATATAGGTAAATTAATGTTACTTCTGCAGTTCTGCAATTCTGCAATTATAATTTCTGATACAAAGCAAATGTGTGGTTGTTTCGGCCGGGAGCTGAATCAACAAGAATGGAAACTATGTGGAGGAAATATATAATTGTTTTTGTATTAGCTAAAATTGTATGTCAGCATGAAACGTGATTGCAAAACAATGGTAGATATTATGGGCAAATAGATAAGATGTTGTGAGGGGATGAAGTTAGGCCAGATACGTAGGTATGAACATCTGTTTCCCACTTTTACAGAGACACAGGAACAAACCCTAATTAAAGAGGTCATAGGGATCAGAGTGGCTTCGGGAGAAGCTCAGATGGAAAGAGTAGATACTGATGAAGAAAGAATATGCCTAACAATGACCTGCAGCGGGATGAGGTCAAACGGCCTTGTGAGGCCAGAAATAAGCATTTTGTCACAGACAAGGCCGGATAGGACAAGAGCGGCACGGTGGCACAGTTGGGCGGCACGGTGGCACAGTGGTTAGCACTGCTGCCTCACAGTGCCAGAGACCCGGGTTCAATTCCCGACTCAGGCGACTGACTGTGTGGAGTTTGCACATTCTCCCCGTGTGTGCGTGGGTTTCCTCCGGGTGCTCCGGTTTCCTCCCACAGTCCAAAGATGTGCAGGTCAGGTGAATTGGCCATGCTAAATTGCCCGTAGTGTTAGGTAATAAGGGGTAAATGTAGGGGTATGGGTGGGTTGCGCTTCGGCGGGTTGGTGTGGACTTGTTGGGCCGAAGGGCCTGTTACCACACTGTAATGTAATCTAATAAGCAAGGGTAGTGGGACCAGTCTTAGGGAAGTGGAGGATGTAAACAGGGGGGGAAACAATGAAATAAGAAAAAAAAATTGTAGGAACCAAATTATATAAATATTGAGTATTTGTTGAACTCAGTGTGTTTTGTCCCTGCCTTGTGGACATCACACCCACTTGCAAGTGTAAAATAAATGACACTACTGATTCAGATCTTGTCTCGGACTGAAATTATTGAAGTGTGTGAGCATTGTTTCTCACACTCGGGATACCTGAAAATAACAGATCCCTCTGCAGCTGTGAAAGAAATGCCTACACAGCAGAACATCGTGGAGGAACTCAGAGCAATCCAACAGCTGATCCAGGAAATGAGGGAAGAAACTCGTAATCAACTGCAGCCCATCTCAGCCATGCTGCAAAAGCATGAGGAGTTGGAAGGGCTCCGGAAGAGAGTTGAAAAGGTTGAGTGGCGGACTGCGGCGTCGGAGATCGAGGTCGAGTCCTTAGCAGGGCAGATCCAGGCCCTTGAGAAACAGGTTCGGGCCCTGACTGAGCAAGTCGATGACCTGGAAAATAGATGTAGGAGGCACAATATCCAGGTCATTGGCCTGCCGAAGGGAATAGAAGGTGGGCAGCCAGTAAGTGTTTGTGAAGACTGGTTGCCACAATTTTTTGGCTGGGATGCTGAGGCAGACCGGGTAAAGGTTGACAGAGCTCACCAGGTTGCGGTGCACAGATCCGGTCAGGAGCCAGCAACCGTAATTCTATTAGTTAAAATATTGATGGAAAAGGATATACCAGATCTAAAAGTTGAAGTTCTAAATTGGAGAAAGGCCTATTTT
This sequence comes from Chiloscyllium plagiosum, assembly GCF_004010195.1. Taxonomy (NCBI): domain Eukaryota; kingdom Metazoa; phylum Chordata; class Chondrichthyes; order Orectolobiformes; family Hemiscylliidae; genus Chiloscyllium; species Chiloscyllium plagiosum. The sequence goes on from NC_057726.1 coordinate 30,331,972, forward strand.
GACAGTATGAGGCAAGAATTTCAAAAGCTGGTTGGGGGCAGATGTTTGCAGGTAAACGGACGGCTGGAAAATGGGAAGCCTTCAGAAATGATATAACGAGAGTCCAGAGAAAGTACATTCCTGTCAGGGTGAAAGCAAAGGCTGGTAGATATAGGGAATGCTGGATGACTAAAGAAATTGAGGATTTGGTTAAGGAAAAGGAAGCATATGTCAGGTATAGACAGGATAGATTGAGTGAATCCTTGGAAGAGTATAAAGGCAATAGAAGTATACTGTCTGGAGCTGCAGGAGATGGGGGAGATACTAAACAAGTATTTTGCATCAGTATTTACTGTGAAAAAGGATATGGAAGATATAGAATGTAGGGAAATAGATGGTGACATCTTGGAAAATGTCCAGATTACAGAGGAGGAAGTGCTGGATGTCTTGAAATGCATAAAAATAGATAAATCCCCAGGACCGGATCAGGTGTACCCTAGAACTCAGTGGGAAGCTAGGGAAGTGATTGCTGGGTTTCTTGCTGAGATATTTGTATTATCTATAGGCACAGGTGAGGTGCTGGAAGACTGGAGGTTGGCAAACGTGGTGCCATTGTTTAAGAAAGGTGGTAAGGACAAGCCAGGGAATTACAGACCTGTGAGCCTGATGTCAGTGGTGGGCAAGTTGTTGGAGGGAACCCTGAGGGACAGGATGTACATGTATTTGGAAAGGCAAGGACTGATTAGGGATAGTCAAAATGGCTTTGTGCGTGGGAAATCATGTCTCACAAAGTTGATAGAGTTTTTTGAAGAAGTAACAAAGAGGATTGATGAGGGCAGAGTAGTAGATGTGATCGATATGGATTTCAGTAAGGCATTCAACAAGGTTCCCCATGGGAGACCGGTTAGCAAGGTTAGATCTCATGGAATACAGGGAGTACTAACCATTTGGATACAGAACTGGCTCAAAGATAGAAGACAGAGGGTGGTGGTGGAGGGTTGTTTTTCAGACTGGAGGCCTGTGACCAGTGGAGTGCCACAAGGATCGGTGCTGGTCCACTACTTTTTGTCATTTATGTAAATGATTTGGATGTGAGCATAAGAGGTATAGATAGCAAGTTTGCAGATGACACCAAGATGTGTGCACAGTGAAGAAGGTTACCTGAGAATACAAGGGGATCTTGATCAGATGGGTCAATGGGCTGAGAAGTGACAGATGGAGTTTAACTTGGACAAATGTGAGGTGCTGTATTTTGGGAAAGCAAATCTTAGCAGGACTTATATACTTAATGGGAAGGTCGTAGGGAGTGTTGCTGAACAAAGAGACCTCGGAGTGCAGGTTCATAGCTCCTTGAAGGTGAAGTCACAGGTAGATAGGATAGTGAAGAAGGCTTTCCTTTATTAGTCAGAGTATTGAGTACAGGGTTTGGGAGGTCATGTTGTGACCGTACAGGACATTGGTTAGGCCACTGTTGGAATATGACGTAAAATTCTGGTCTCCTTCCTATCGGAAATATGTTGTGAAACTTGAAAGGGTTCAGAAAAGATTTACAAGGATGTTGCCAGGGTTGGAGGATTTGAGCTATGGGGAGAGGTTGAATAGACTAGGGCTGTTTTCCCTGGAATGTTGAAGGCTGAGAAGTGACCTTATGGAGGTTTATAAAATCATGAGGAGCATGGAGAGGATAAATAGACAAAGTCTTTTCCCTGGGGTAGGTGAGTCCAGAACTAGAGGGCATAGGTTTAGGGTGAGAGGGGAAATATATAAAGGAGACCTAAGGGGCAACTTTTTCCCGCTGAGAATGATACGTGTATGGAATGAGCTGCCAGAGGAAGTGGTGGAGGCTGGTACAATTGCAACATTTAAAAGGCATCTGGATGGGTATATGAATAGAAAGGGTTTGGAGGGATATGGGCTGGGTGCAGGCAGGTGGGACAAGATTGGTTTGGAATAACTGGTCAGCATGGACGAGTTGGACCAAAGGGTCTGTTTCCATGCTGTACATCTCTATGACTCTATGACCTAGGTTTTCAATATTCGATGAGATACCCAACCGTGCTTTGTATTAACTACGAGGAGACTGTGTGGTCGTTTCATTCCTTGGAAGGCCAAAAACTTCTTGAACACTTTAAAATAATAGGTGTGTTTACGGACATGGACGATAATGTCTGGGTTTTTTTTTGTCTTGCTTTTATTTCTTGTACTTTCTCTCTTTTCTTTAAGAAACTGTTGTTGGTGGATTTGTTTTCTCTCTGAGCTGGAACGGTATTGATATATTGTGGGGGGTGGGTAGAGTGCTTGCTGTTTTTGTTATACCTTTGTGTTTACAACGTCCTTTGTTTGGTTTCTTCCATTGCTTGGGTTTGGGGTGCGGCTCGAGCTGGAAGGGAGGATTGAGGTGTGTGTGGGAAATGTAAGCGTCCTCTGTGGGCAGGGGGTAGAGTCTCACATTAAGTGCCTTTTGTGTTTTGTAGTTAGTTTTTTTTGGTTCTTTTTACAAATAGACTCTATGAGTCTCCTTTTGAGTATGCTCAGTGTGTTGTAAGATGAATTCTTCCTCTCGGCAGGTCAAAGGTGATTGCAAAGGATCATGGTTAGCAGCATTCTTAAATGGTGCACCTGGAATATCAAAGGGGTTCATATGCCAATTAAAAGAAAAAAAGGTGTTGTTGATCCTTAGAAAGGAGAGGGTGAATGTTGCCCTGTTACAGGAGACTCATCTTAATGGCAAGGAACACTTGAAGTTACAGCAGGATGGGTTTGATTGGGTGTTTTTCTCATCTTTTAGTACTAGGAGCAGAGGAGTGGCAATACTCGTCCAGTAGGGTCTCACATTTAATAGATTGTGTTAAAGATGAATATGGTCAGCTTGTTATTCTTAAGGCCCCTATACATGGCGAGGAATATGGTATTTTGAATGTCTATTGTCCTCCGGCCCACCCTCTTAAATTTCTGACTAATGCACTATCTAAGCTGATGGCCTTGGCGTTGAGGCATATTATTATAGGGGGGGGACTTTAATTGCCTTATGGATCCTGTGTCGGATAGAATGCCCAAAGGCCCTCCTCAAAGCTATCTTCACAACCTAAGCAGTTGCATGTTCTATGTGTGGAACTGAGGTTGGTAGATGTTTGGAGATGTTTACACCCTACAGGCAGAGATTTTACGTTCTTTTGCAATCCTCATAAATGCCACACAACGAGTGATTATTTCCTAACTCCCACTTTTTTAGATTTGGTGGTATCCTGTTCAATTGGGAGTATTGCCATCTCTGATCGTGCAGAGGTGTATTTAAGATTAAGGGTGATGCAGTGGGTTCATGGTACTGGCGAATGGATCCTTTCATCCTCAAGGTCAGCAAGTTTGTAGAATACTTCTCTAGGGAATTTGAAATCTTTTTGGCCACCAACTTGGGTGCTGCTAGTAATCCATCCATTCTTTGGGAGACTGCTAAGGCCTACGCTAGAGGGGTAATTATTGCATACTCTGCCAACCAGAAGCAACAGAAGGGAGAGCAACAGCGCCTGCTTGAGGCACGACTGAGACGGCATATTACAGTAGACCGTCGGTGACTAAGCTGCAGCAGATCACAGCTCTCCCATCCACCTTAAACTCCATGCTAATGCGTACAGCAAGGAAGTAAATTTCTTGAGCATGGTGATAGGCTGGGTAAATACTTGGCATATTTGATCAGGAAGAAGAATGCCTCCCAGTCTATTGTTTCTATTAGAGAAGGGAATGGGATTCTTACTTACAATACTCAAAGACCAATGAGGCGTTTCGGAGGTTTTACTCTGAACTTTATCAGTTTGAATGCTGTGAGGACAGACGGGATAAGATGGAGTCTTTTTTGAGAAATTTGTATCTTCCTGGTGTGTCTGCGAAACAGGCGTCTCTCCTTCGTGCTCCATTAACAGACCAAGACATAAAGGAGGTGGTGAGGCAACTTCAAAGTGGTAAGTTTTATCAACAATTTGTAAACATACTGTCAGGACGATGCTAGACATGTACAACTATTCATATAGTCTGGATTGCCTCCTGCCATTCTTGAGAGAGGTTAATATCTCTCTGATCCTCAAAAAAGGGAAGACCCCAGAGGACTGTAATTCTTCCAGACCCATCTCGCTTTTAAACTCTGACTTTAAAATTTTATCGAAGACTCTGGCATTGAGGTTGGAAAAGGGGTTGCCCTCTAATGTTAACGAGGATCAGACGGGCTTCATAAAGGGCCACAGATCTTCTAATAATGTGCGGAGACTGCTTAACATGATTCAAGTGTGCCAGCAACGGCCAATTCAAGGGTTGGTGGTTTCCTTGGATGCAGAGAAGGCATTTGATCAGGTGGAATGGCTGTATCTTTTTTATACCCTGGATGAAGTGTTTACTAGATGGGTAAGGGTCCTTTACACTGATCCTCTGTTGGTGGTTCTCACTAATGGTATAAGGTCTGATCATGTTAACATTGGGAGGGGCAGTCAGCAAGACTGTCCCCTCTCACCTTTGCTCTTCACATTGGTGACTGAGCCGCTGGCAGAGGCCATTCGTGGGGACCCTAATATAGCTGCCCCAAAGGTAGGGTCGAAGGTGCATAAGATCACATTATATGCGGATGATGTTCTCATTTTTCTTTTGAACCTGGCAGTTTTGGTGCCCTGTTTGATACAAAGTATCAATTCATTTGGCTTTTTCTCAGGTTACAAGATCAAGTTTTCAAAATCAGACGCTATGTCTATGGAGGGTGTTGGGGAACACCAGACGTTGAAGGTGGGTTCTCTTTAAGTGGGCACAGTGAGGCTTTCTTTATTTGGGCCCTCTGTTACCCCTAGTTTTGATCAGTTATTCAAGGCTAATTTTGTTCATTTGTTTGACAAGTTTAAAAAAGACCTTCTAAGATGGGGGGGCCATTCCAATATCATGGCTAGGTCGAGTTGCTCTAATTAAAATGAATGTTCTTCCTTGCTTATTATACCCTCTGCGGATGCTTCCCTTGCTTTTTCCTAGTCAAACATTACAGAAATTAATAGTTGGTTTCGTCCTTTTATTTGGTGCCATAAGCAGCGCCTTATCAAGCTAACGAGATTGCAAATGCCCAGGGGTCGGGAGGAGTGGATCTCCCGGCTATCAGAAGATATCAATTGAGCTCCCTTCTATGTTTTGTGAATGATTGGGCCTGTGAGGACTCAACGTCGATATTGAGGCCTCCCAGGCAAAGTGTCTTCCTATGAACCTGTTGATTCTGGACAAAATGAGGGTAGTCGCGGAACATTGCTGCAATCCAATATTTATTAACACTGTCAAAGCATGGAGGGCAATGAGACAGATGGAGGGTAAAACATCTTTGCATACTCCCATAGTTGGTATGCCAGCTTTCCAGCCAGTGACAATGAATCCCGGAGTTGCTTGTTTGGGTGACCCATTTGAAGATGAAACGTTAATGTCATTTGATCAAATAACTCTGAAATATGGATTATCAAGTAGGGACCTCTTCCATTTTTTTCAGATCAGAGATTTTATCCGAAAAGAGACTACACTTCTGACTGCGGGTTATAAATCTGATATGGAAAAGAGGATGCTTCAGACAAAGAGCACTCTTTCAGTGAGTACTCTCTATCATTTGTTGGGGGAAGGTTCCTCGGATGATTACGGGAGGTCTGGGAGAGAGAGTTAGGCATGGAGATCACTTCGGAAACTTTGGAGGACATTTGTGGGAATGCAAGGAAGATTTCAATATATAATAGGACCCATGCTATGCAGTTAAAAATTCTTCATCGGGCTCATCTGGCCCAGACTGTCTTGCAAAATTTAAACGGGTACATTCTCAATGTGCCCTAAATGTAAAATAAATATGGGTACCCTCACTCATTGTTTGAGTTCCTGCTACAGGCTCCATACATACAGGAGCACTGTGGAAGGAGTACTACAGAGGGTCTTGGGGACCGAAGTCAAGGTGGACATGGTTTCTATTCTCCAGGGTTTGTAGAATTTACATCACTTAGATGTACGTAGGTAAAAAGCTTTTTAGCATCCTTGCTTTCTGTGCGAGGAAGAACATTCTGATGTGCTGGGTGTCTGAGAACCCGCCGGGTCTGTCGGGGTGGCATAAATTAATTGTGGAACACATTCCTTTGGACTTTCTTACAAACATGGTGCACCAGAAAACAGACAATTTTTATAAGACATGGCAGCCCTTTTTGAATTATTTGGAAGCAGATCTGTCCACCATTTTAATTAGGGCTTTTGTCTAGCCATGATGGCTTGGTTTAATAAGCCTAATGTCCTGAGAGGAAGAATTTCGAGCAAACATGGGTTTAATAATTGATGTTCTCGAAGGTTGAGAGCTGAGGTCTTGTTACACTGAGCGGTGTTATTTATTTACTTATTTATTTATTGATGTGAGTGTAGTTGTGAGTTCTTTTGTAGAGTAGTATAGTAGTTGGTTTATTGTTTATTGTTGTTATAATGTTATATTTCAGATTTTTGTAATTTTATAATTTTGTAAAGAAATTTTTCCAATAAAAATATTATAAAAAAGATATTTGAAGCAGATTCAAGAAAGACTTTCAGAAATGAATTGTATAAATATGAACACAAGATACTTTTGAGCTACCAGGAAACAGCAGTAAAATGAAGCTCATTGAGTAGCTTTCCAAATAATGGACACAGGTTCAATGGGCTGCATGGTCTCCTCTGAGCAGTATGATTTGATGATTCTGTAGAATCCTTCCAATTTAATTCAAGTTATTTAATGGGCATTCAGCAGCATACACCACAGAACATGACCTGTACAGCCGCAACATGATCTTCCAACTCCTATAATCAATGTATTGACCAATAAAGGCATTCTTTCCAATCTATTCATATCTTTCCTACAATGTAACACCAACAACAAAACACAATACTCCAGCTGAGGTTCAACATAGTCTCCATGCTCTCGTACTTGATGCCCTTTTAATAAAGCAGAGAACACTGAATACCTATTCACTGCTCTCTCCACCTGTCTTGCCAGCTTCAATGATCAGTGCACATATACACCAAGGTCCCTTTGCTTCTGCATCCCTTTAGAACTGTGCTTTCTGTTTTATATTGTCTTTCAGTGTTCATCTGAATGCATCACCTCACATTGCTCTGTATTGAACTTTATCTGCCATTGACCTGCCCATCCACCAGTTTATCAGTGGCCTTTAGGAGTTCCATGCTTTTCTCCTCATAATTTACAATTCTTCCAAGTTTGGTGTCATCTGCAAAATCAGAAAATATTCCCTGCACACCAAGATACAGATCAGTGATATATATCAGGAAAAGCAATGACAGGGAACTCCTACATACCTGAAGAAGTTGCACCGATGTAACTTTGTACCTAAGATGGTACAGTATGTAGTAACTTATAAACTTTTTAACTGTGCTTATTTGAGTGAATGTGACAATAAAGCTAATTCATTCATTCAATCCTTCCTCCACATCAAAAAATATCCATTGACCATTACTCTGTTGCCTATCATTCAGTCTATCTTGTATCTTGGATTTGTTTGTCCTCCCTTTTCCATTAGTTGGAATATAACTTATCTGCTCGTCGATCTGTCTGCCAAGCTCTTATTCCAATCAATCCTGCCCTGCTCTGTTCTAGCCCTGTTGAAGTCACCTCTCCACCAACTGATTTTTTCTTGTTGCATGTTAGTGTCCAACACTAGCCTGAACTTTAGGGAATAATGATCATTGTCTCCCAAATATTTTCCCACTGACATGAGATCCACTTGGTTCACCTCATTTTCAAGGATCAGATCCAAACGAATGTATCCTTCCTTGTTGGATTGGACACATACTGTTGTAGGAAACTCCCGTGTACACAACCAGGAACCATTTGCCCCTTATATTATCAGTATCGCAGTCTATATATGGGTAATGAACTCCCCCATTATAAGTGAGTTTCGGAGTTGGGAAGTCATGTTGCGGCCATACATGATACTGGTCAGGTCACTTTTGGAATATTGTGTGCAATTCTGGTCTCCTTCCTATTGAATGATGTTGTGAAAGTTGAAAGGGTTCGGAAAAGATTTACAAGGATGTTGCCAGGGTTGGAGGCTTTGAGCGACAGGGAGAGGTTGAATAGGCTGGGGTTGTTTTTCCTGGAATGTTGGAGGCTGAGGGGTGACCTTATAGAGATTTATAAAATCATGAGGAGCATGGATAGGATAAATAGACAGTCTTTTCCCTGGGGTCAAGGAGTCCAGAACTAGAGGGCATAGATTTAGGGTGAGAGGGGAAGATATAAAAGAGACCTAAGGGGCAATTTTTTCACACAGAGGGTGGTATGTGTATGGAATGGGCTGCCAGAGAAAACGATGGATGCGAGTAAAATATCAAAATTTAAAAGGCCTCTGGATACGTATATGAATAGGAAGGGTTTAGATTAGATTACCTACAGTGTGGAAACAGGCTCTTCGGCCCAACTAGTCCACACCGCCCCTCCGAAGAGTAACCCACCCAGACCCATTTCCCTCTGACTAATGCACCTAACATTATGGGCAATTTAGCATGGCCAATTCACCTGACCTGCACATTTTCGGACTGTGGGAGGAAACCGGAGCACCCGGAGGAAACCCACGCAGACATGGTAAGAATGTGCAAAAACTCCACACAGACAGTCGCCTGAGGCTGGAATTGAACCTAGGACCCTGTGCTGTGAGGCAGCAGTGCTAACCACTGAGTCACCGTGCCACCCCGTTTAGAGGGATATGGGCTGGGTGCTGGCAGGTAGAGCTAGATTGGGTTGGGATATCTGGTCAGCATGGACGAGTTGGACTGAAGGGTCTGTTTCTGTGCTGTACATCTCTATGACTCTATGCTCTACAATGCTGGTATTTCTCTTTAATTTCCCTGAAGATTAGATCCTCTGAACACTCACCACCCACAACATCAATCTCAATCTCATGGAAAATAAAAAACTCAATTGCATTTAATGTTTAACTGAAATTCGAGCTGGTTTGTACTGACTTCAATAGCAAAAGTCCGATGTTCAATTTAACATCAAGCTTAATTACAGGTATTTTGTAGTTCCCAGTGTGTATTGCCATGACTGGCTACCCTGAGTAGTTCTACGAATTGCTAATTTTATGTAATTTTAAATTAGGTGGTGGTTGTTTGCACCATTTTAATATTCAGAGGCTAACATTTATTTGCATAGTATACACAATGTCTGCCAAAAGCTGTGGAATTCCTTCCTTTATTGATAAATATCAAGTGAAACATTCCTGGATTTACAAAAAGAAAATCTTCAGAGTACTTGACCTATTTTTGAGAGGGAGTGATTTCACAAAGTTTATTAGAGCCTTCAAATGCTACTGTAATGTTAAGATGTGACAACATTTACATAAACCACTATTGCTTCGATGGAATAGTTAAATGGAACAATATGAAATTTGTTTAAAGCAATCTTCAATCATAATTACTTTTACATATTCACTTGATGATCACAAAACTGTTTTGAAAATTGCCTGGTTATTGATTGTCAGCAATTTTTGCCCCATGGAAGCAGGAACCTTATTAGATTTTAATGCATGAAACCTGGTGTGGTTCAATTAACAACTTTTATTAGTCATCCAAGTAATTGCTTAGGAGGCACAAATGCACACAAAAGCAAATATTTTCCAAACAAGTTCTTGTATTTGAAACAAAAACTGGAATTGCTAGTGAAATTAAGCCGATCTGGTGGCATCTGTGGGGAAATGGCAGAGATAATGTTTCCAGTCTGGTGAGTCAATTGTTTATAGAAAGTCCATTTGGATATTCCTGAGTCTGCCTATTGTTTATTTCTAAACTCAATACTCCACAGACAACCTTTCAATTGAGAAGTGCAACCAACTCCAGCTCCTCACAGACTGCATTAGGGAATGGAGCTGGAGCTGGATGAACTTCGGATCATTCAGGAGGCTGAAGGGGTGATAGAGAAGAGTTATTGGGAGGCAGTCACACCTACGTTACAGGATTAGGTAGCTGCGTGACCATCAGGAGAGGGAAAGGGAACAAGTGAAAGTGCAGGGACCCCCTGTGGCCATCCCCCTCAACAATAAGTATGCTCTTTGAATACTTTTTTTGGGGGGGCGGGGGCTACCAATGGAAAGCCAGAGCAGCCAGGTCTTTGGCACTGAGCCTGGCTCTGTGGCTCAGAGGAAAGGGGGGAGAATGGAAGAGCAATAGTGATAGGAGGTTAAATAGTGAGAGGAACAGACAGGAGATTCTGTGGTCATGAGTGAGGCTCCCGGATGGTATGTTGCCTTCCGGGTGCCAGGGTCAGGGGTGCCTTCAATCAAGTCGACAGGATTCTTAAGGGGAAGGGAGAGCAGCCAGGGTACACATTAGCACCAATGACATAGGTAGGGAAAGGGATGAGGACCTGAAAAGAGAATATAAGGAGTTAGGTTGGAAGCTAGAAGGCAGGACGAGCAGAGCAGTAATCTCAGGATTGCTACTGATGCCACGGGCTATTGAGGCTCGGAACAGAGAGCGAGTGCAGCTGAACACATGGCTGCAGGGCTGGTGAAGAAGGGAAGTCTTCAATTATGTGGATTTTGTGATACCTTCTGGGGAAGGTGGGACCTGTACAAAAAGGACAGATTGCACCTGAACTAGAGAGGCACCAATATCCTGAGTGGGAGGTTCGCCAGAGCTCTTTGAGAGGGTTTAAACTAGATTGCCATAGACAGGGTGCAGAGGAGATTTATCAGGATGCTGCCTAGACTGGAGAGCATGTCTTATGAAGAAAGGTTGAGGGCTTTTCTCATTGGAGCGGTGAAGGATGAGAGGTGATTTGGTAGAGGTGTACAAGATGACGATAGGCATTTTCCACAGACATTTTCCAAAGGCAGATATGGCATAATTTTAAGATGATTGGAGGAAGGTGTAGTGGAGATGTCAGAGGTTGGTTCTTTAAACAGAGAGTGGTGGGTGTGTGGAATGCACTGCCAGCAGTGGTAGTAGAGTCAAATACATTAGGGACATTTAAGCGACTCTTGGATAGGCACATGGATGATCGTAAAACGAAGGGTGTGTAGGTTAGTTTGGTTTTAACGTAGGATAAAAGGTCGGCACAGCATAGAGGGCTGAAGGGCCTGTACTGTGCTGTACTGTTCTATGTTTTAATATTGGCTTCAATTCACCACCAATCTGCTGTCTTGACAGAAGAGAAAAGTAGCTGCCTTCATGACATGAAAACCAGGTTGAACTACCTCTATTTTCCCCAACCTTGAGGAACAGGAGAGTGGCCACAGAAATCCACCCCAAAACTTTTATTTCTGAACCACTGACACCTTTCTCCCTGCTCCACCATTTTCTTCCCTGATGATATAATAGTTATAAATTTAGCTAAAATTATTTTCAATTTCTGGAATCAACTTCACCAATGTTTATTCTTAAATTGGTGTTCAAATTTTTAGATTAGATTTTTTTTTAGATTACATTACAGTGTGGAAACAGGCCCTTCGGCCCAACAAGTCCATACCGACCCGCCGAAGCACAACCCACCCATACCCTTACATTTACCCCTTACCTAACACTACGGGCAATTTGTCATGGCCAATTCACCTGAACCTGCACATCTTTGGATTGTGGGAGGAAACCGGAGCACCCGGAGGAAACCCACGCAGACACAGGGAGAATGTGCAAACTCCACACAGTCAGTCGCCTGAGGCGGGAATTGAACCCGGGTCTCCGGCGCTGTGAGGCAGCAGTGCTAACCACTGTGCCACCGTGCTGCCCACCAACAAACAACCAATGTTGTTTGGTCCCTTCAGAGTGTTTTTCACTTTATTTGACTTCCAAATTCTAAACAAAGGATGAGAAAATACGAGAATGTGAATGCCCTAAGAAATAATTTCCCTGTACACTTCATTAATCATTGAAAAAGCACAGTTCCCAAATATTTCTGAGAGTGCAGATTGCAGTTTCTTAAAAGTGCTTGCTATTTTATACCAAGCACAGAGAATACTAGAGAAACTCAGCAGATCTGTCACACCTTTGGAGAGAGAAACAGAGTTAATGATTCAAGACCATATGATTCTTCTTCAGAATTTGATATTTTTATATTGTCGGTAATATGAATGGTCAAACTCTGTATTCAAGATGGAAGGAGAAACATATGAAAGCTATAACTGGGTGATAGTTATTTGCCAGTTCATTGTGTAGGGTACTGCCCTGGCCGATCGGAATCGACCCATTAGTCTGAAATCTAAGCAATGTCTGGCAGTTAATGATCAATCATCATTAACTGTTGCATTCTCAATGGCAACATCTCTACCAATCAGAGTCCAGTAGCTACTCTGCCTGCACTTGTCTCATATAGTATAAATGTTGCTTTTCTCCTTAACTGGTATTCTTGTGATTTGTTCCAGTGAATGCAAGACCAAAAGGATTGACAAATTGTGTATTTTGCTGAAATTGGTCAAGATGTAATTGTTGTATGTTCTAAACTAAGTAACTTAAACCATGTTTTACAGAGATACTACCCTAGATTGAAAATTAAGCTTTCAATACAAATCGTCCCAAGATATTCAAATTATTGGAACTTCAATTGGTTTCTCCCTAGACTTTCCAAAATCGATGTTGCAGATGAACAGGCAAATGTACAAACGAGGAGGAGTAGGACAATCAGGTCCTCAAGCCTTCTTTGCTGTTCAACGATATAATGGCTGATTTGTTTGCGACCTCAAATCACACTCCTGCATGCTCACAGAACCTATCCCCGCCAACTCAGATTAACAAGAATCCATCTGTTTCTGCCTTAAAAATATTCAAGAACTTTGCTTTCATTACCTTTTCAGTAAAAGAATTCCAAAGGCTCTTGACCCTCAGAGAAACATTTTAGTTAATCATCGATTTCAAATGGTTGATCCTGATTTTTGAAGTGTTTGCTTGTTCTGGATTGTCCCATAAGTAGGAACATTCTTGCCACATTTACTCTGTCAAGACCCCTCAGGGGTCTTTACTCACGTTGTCTCTCCTAAACTCGAAGCCTAGCCTTCCAACATTTCTTTATAATTACAATCAATGCCTTCCAGGTGAAATAAGGAGAAAGTGAGGATTGTAACTGCTGGAGAGTCAGAGTCGTAAAGTGTGGTGCTGGAAAAGCACAGACCAGGCAGCATCAGAGAAGCAGGAGAGTCGATGTTTCAGGCATAAGCCCTTCATCAGGAATATTAGGAGGTGGGAAGGGGGTGGAGAGATAAATAGGAGGGGGTGGTGCAGTTGGAAAGGTAGCTGAGAAGGCAATAAGTGGATGCAAGTGACAGGTAATTGTGATAGTTCAGTGGGGAAGGTGGAGCAAATAGGTGGGAAGGAAGATGGACAGGTAAGGAGGATGGTGCCCAGTTGGAGGGTTGGATCTGGGATGAGGTGGGGGGAGGGGAGATTTAGAAACTAGTTAAATCAATGTTGATGCTGTGTAGTTGAAGGGTCCCAAGGCAGAAGATAAGGCGTTCTTCCTCTCGTTGTCAGGTGGCTTGGATTTGGTAGTGAAGGAGGCCCAGGAATGGCACGTCCTTGGCAGAGTGGGAAGGGAATTGAAATGGTAGGCCACAGGGTGGTGAGGCTGTTTAGTGCATGTGTCCCAAAGATGTTCCCAGAACCGCTCTGAGTTGACACCCTGTCTCCACAATGTAGAGGAGATTACATTGAGAGTAACTGACAGTAGATGACGTGTTTGGATGTGCAGGAAAATCTCTGCCGGATGTGAAAAGATCATTTGGGGCCATGGACAGAGGTGAGGGGGGAGGTGTGGGTGCAGGTGGCAGGGAAAAGTGCCAGGTGTGGAGGGTGGGTTAGTCAAGGGTGTAAACCTAATGAGGGGCTCACGGAGGGAATGGTCTCTGCGGAATGCTGAAAGGGGTCGGAGGGAAATATATCTCTGGTGGTGGGGATTGATTGTAGATGGTAAAAATATTGGAGGATAATGCACTGGAGGTTGGTGGGGTGGAAGTGAGGACCAGGGGAGGTTCTATAATTGTTGAGGTTGGAGGGGTGGGGTTCAAGGGTAGAGGTGTGGGAAGTGGAGGAATGTACTGGAAGGCATTGTTGACCACGTGGGAGGGGAACTTGTGGTCCCAGAAAACCTGCGCTCACACCTTCCCCTTCACCTCCATCCAAGGCCCCAAAGGATCCTTCCACATCTGGCAGAGATTTTCCTGCACCTCCAAACACCTAATCTACATTGTTGCTCTCGATGTGGTCTCATCTACACCAGGGTGACAGGACATCAAGTTGCAGAATGTTTCAAGGAACATCTGTGGGGCACACACACACACACCGCTCCATGGTCGATCACATTAACTCCCCTCCCACTCCACCAAGGACATGCAAGTCCTGGGCCTCCTCCACCACTAAATCCAAGCCACACAATGACTAGAGAAACAATGCTTCATTTTCCACCTTGGGACCCTTCAACCAAATAGCATTAATATCGACTTCACAAGTTTCCAAATCTTCCCTTCTCCCACTTCAACTCAGATCCAATCCTCCAACTCAGCACTACCCTCTTAACCTGTCCATCTTCCTTCCCTTTATCTGCTTCACCCTCCCCACCGACCTTTCACAATCATCTCCCATCTGCATCTATCTATTACCTTCCCAGTTACCTTCCACCTACCCCCACTCCCACCTTCACCCTCCTATTAGTCCCTCAGCCCCCTTTCCCCCACCCCACACTTTCCTTATGAAAGATTCATGCCCAAAACGTCAACTCTCCTGCTCCTCACATGATGTCTGACCTGCTGTGCTTTTCCAGCGCCGCACTTTTCAACTCTTGTGATAACACTACTCTGACCTATCACCAACACATTAACATCCTTCCTTAAACAAAGTGACCAACACTGTGCATAATACTCCAGATTCAGTCTCACCAGTGTCCTGTATAATCAATACCCAACTCATATACAAGGACACCTAGATCCCTCTGCATCTCAGAGGTCTGAAAACTCTCAGCAGTTTGATAGTATGCCTTTTCTTGTTCGTTTTGCAAAAATGCCAAATTTCACAATTTCCCAGTATACCCTATTTGCAACAACTTTTCCCACTGACTTAACTTTCCTGTTTTTTTATAGCTTACTTATATTTTGTCACAATTTGCTTTCATGCCTCTCTTTGTGTCATCAGCACATTTGGCAACCTTCTGTCCCTTTATCCATGTTATTCGTGCCAACAGTCAGGTCCCAGCACCAATTCCTGTGGCACACTAATTGTTACATGCTTCCAATCTGAAGAAGACCCACCTCTTCCTACACTCTGCTTCCTGTTAGCCAGCCAATCTTCTATTCATGTCAATTTGCTACCCACTACACCATTAGCCTTTACTCTCCATGTACTGCTTCCTCAAATAGCTCCAATAGATTAATCGAGCATGATTTCTCTTTCACAAAGGCATGTTGACTCTGCCTGATTACCTTGAAATTTTCTAAGTCTCCTTCTATAATGCATTTGATAATAGCTTCTAAACATCTTCTGCCTGATAGTTAATCATCCTGGTGTCTTGCTTTTCGAATAATGTTTTGAATATTTGCTATTTTCCAATCTGAAGCATTCTTTCCCTAATCTAAAAAGCTTTGGAAACTTAAAACTAATGCATTGCATAGATCACTAGCCACTTCTTTTACAATTCAATGATGACTTGCGTCAGGACCAAGGGCTGTGTCAGTTCATACCTCCTAAAATTTGCCGAGTCCCACTTTGCAGGTGATTGCAATTTTCTTGAATTCCACCTCCCCTTCCATTTCTTGATTTATTGGATGCTATTTTTATTTGCTAAACTAAATACAAATGCAAAGTATCTGGTCAAGTCACCAGCCACCTTGTTATTTTCCATATTAATTCCCCAAACTCACTTTCTATTAGACCAAGGCCTTCCTTGTTATTTCTTTTCCTTTTCAAAATATCCATAGAAACTCTGGTTCCCTCAATTTTTATATTTCTAGCAAGCATTGTCTCACTTTATTTTCCCTTTGCTATTCTTCACCATTTTCTATACCCTGCTCAATTATCTGACCTGCCATTCGTCTTTGTGAAATTATATGCTTTTTCTTTAAGTTATATTTTTTAGGTAACATGTTTGTTAAATGAAGGCAGCAGTCAGAAGATTAATAATACTATATAAAGATGATATATAACAGACATCATAATTGCTGGACAAGATAAATAGTCAAAGCAATGGTTTTATCTATATTGTGACTCCTGCATTATCTTCTAAATTAGTCATTAATTTAATTTTGGTCCCCAAAGTGATCTCCTAATGGGAAATATCATCGGTATATTTCACAGATGTTATAATTTAATTGATGATAACCATTGCCTCGGGTTGAGCTGTGTGCCATTTTCTGATTAGATAGTGTTGTGACCAGTCAGTGAAACAAAGTAGTTTTAAAGCAAATAATCATCTGATATTTCTCTTTTGATTAAGCAGCAGAAGCTTCGTCAAGACTGCCTCTAAGCAGCAATTAAGATTCAAAATATGCAGAGATACATAAGATATCCATAGAACAAGTGTAAAAACTAAAGCAAATAAGAAAGACTGAGAGTAAAATGCCTCTTTTCTGGTATTTTCAAGGGAAAATGTAAAGACCTGGCAGGCAAACTTTAACTATCTTTTTGAAACCTTAAATTTAAAATAATCCTGTTTAATCTTCCCTTGAAAAGCTGAATCTCGTCAGATATCCTGAACCTTTCTGCAAGTAGGAAAGTACAGCTTGGCTTTGCTCAAGGATTTGACACCACCATGCAATTTTAACACTGTTTTGGTAAATAGTGTGAAGTTCATTAATATTCAATTTCCATGACTGTGAAAACA
Organism: Chiloscyllium plagiosum; assembly: GCF_004010195.1. Taxonomy (NCBI): domain Eukaryota; kingdom Metazoa; phylum Chordata; class Chondrichthyes; order Orectolobiformes; family Hemiscylliidae; genus Chiloscyllium; species Chiloscyllium plagiosum. The sequence goes on from NC_057726.1 coordinate 30,348,773, forward strand.
AAATGAGAAGAATTTGAAGTGTGTAGTAATCTCCCCCCATTTTTAAGCAATGTAAAATGGTTTGTAGACAGTGAAAAGGTTAATCTGCAATTTGGCAAAGTAAATTAGGGAGTCATAGAGATGTACAGCACGGAAACAGACCCTTTGGTCCAACTCACGTTCTCCCCGTGTCTGCGTGGGTTTCCTCCGGGTGCTCCGGTTTCCTCCCACAGTCCAAAAGATGTGCAGGGTCAGGTGAATTGGCCATGCTAAATTGCCCGTAGTGTTAGGTAAGGGGTAAATGTAGGGGTATGGGTGGGTTACGCTTCGGCGGGTCGGTGTGGACTTGTTGGACCGAAGGGCCTGTTTCCACACTGTAAAGTAATCTAATCTAATCAACTCATCCATGCTGACCAGATACACCAACTCAATCTAGCAGTCGGCACCTGCCAGCACCTGGCCCATAATCCTCCAAATCCTTCCTATTCATATGCCCATCCAGATGCCTTTTAAATATTGCAATTGTACTAGCCTCCATCACTTCCTCTGGCAACTCATTCCATACACGTACCACTATCAGCGGGAAAAAGTTGCCCCTTAGTGTCTTATATCTTTCCCCTCTCACCCTAAACCTATGCCCTCTAGTTCTGGACTCCTCCACGCCAGGAAAAAGACCTTGTCTATTTACCCTATCCATGCACTTCATGTATTTATAAACCTCTATAAGGTCACCCCTCAGCCTCAGATGCTCCAGGGAAAACAGCCCCAGCCTATTCAGCCTCTCCCTATAGCTCAAATCCTCCAACCCAGGCAACATCCTTGTAAATCCTTTCTGAACTCTTTCAAGTTTTAGAACATCTTTCCGATAGGAAGGAGACCCGAATTGCGTACAAATTTAACAAGTTTAAAACTGTTCCATAGAAATGACATTTTTTGCATTATGCATCTAGATTGAATTTGGTTTGTAATGTTTGCCTTAGACTAATAGTTCAAGCGTGCACGGAACAACTTGTAAACACCTATTCGCAATTTCTGGGGCAAAAGCAGTTTAAGTTTTTGTGAACCATACACTTTTCTGAAGCAGTCTGCTCTTTCATAAACATCTAGTTATGACGAAGAGAAATTTTCTCTAGTCAATTGAATCTTTTTTGTCCTGTTCCTTTTCTGGTTTTCAGCACCTTTTAGAACAGCACCGCTCTCAACCTAACTTTGTGCACATATCTTAAAATAGACAGAAAACAAAGAAAAAAAAATTGTTCATTAATAACTTGACATAAGAATGATATTTATAGCAACAATATTATTCATTCATATTTGGAACATTTGTGTTGCTCGGTTTGTGTTTTTTGATGTTTTTTCTTTACGCACCAATGCCTGCCGTACTGATATGAACAAGAATACTTAGCATCTCAACTTTGTTCTGTTCATTGAATGAGATCATGGCTGCCCTGCAACCAAACTCCATATAACTATTCCTTTTCTCTATTACTAAATGATCAATTGACCAATTTGTTGGTGTAAAATAGGCTCCAAAGGGTTTAATGGTGAGATATGCACAAGCTGATTCTGCACCACAAGTGCATTTAGTCACCATAGAGTCACAGAGATGTACAGCACAGAAACAGACCCTTCAGTCCAACTTGTTCATGCTGACCAGATATCTTAGGTAAATCTAGTCACATTTCCCAGCAGTCGGCCTATATTCCTCTAAACCCTTCTTATTCATATACCCATCCAGATGCCTTTTAAATGTTGTAATTGTACCAGCCTCCACCACTTCCTCTGGCAGCTCATTTTATATACACAACACACTTTGCATGAAAAAGTTGCCCCTTAGGTCCCTTTTAAATATTTCCCTTCTCACTTTCAACCTATCCTCTGTAGTTTTGGACTCCCCACCCAGGGAAAACACCTTGGCTATTCACCCTGTCCATGCCCCTCATGATTTTATAAACCTCTATAACGTCACCCCTCAGTCTCAGCTGCTTCAGGGAAAACAGTGCCAGCTGTTCAGCTTCTCCATAATGCTCAACCCTACAATCCTGGCAATGTCCTTGTAAATATTTTCTGAAGCCTTTAGAGTTTGACAACATCTTTCCTTTAGCAGGGAGACCAGAATTGCACATAGTATTCCAAAATTAGCCTGACTAATGTTCTGTACAGCCTCAACATGACCTCCCAACTCCTGTACTCAATGCACTGACCAATAAAGGCAAGCATACTAAATGCCTTCTTCACCACCTTGTCTACCTGTGAGTCCACTTTCAAGAAACTATGAACCTACACTCCACGGTCTGTGTGTTCAGGAATACTCCCCAGGACCTTACTGTAAAATGTATAAGTCCTGCCCCGATTTGCCTTTCCAAAATGCAGCACTTCACATTTATCTGAATTAAACTCCATCTGCCATTCCTCAGCCCATTGACTCATCTCATCAAGATCCCATTGTACTCTGAGGTAATCTTGTTGGATGGGGTTTATCCATGGGTACCCAGAGCATTGCTGATAGCATTGAAAAGGCTCATTACACTATTTAAATTGGAAAACAATCTGCCTCATTAATTGCCACCTGGTAAAAGTGCTCAGCAACACGCAGGACGGACTTTTCGCTGTGTTAGTTGAAGGGATACAACAAACGCTGTTTTGATCATTTAGGTTGGAAAAATGAGAGGGTGGATTCTGTCAGGTTGTTTCCCTGAGCAGACTGCCAAAGTAATTTGTTAGAATGCCTCATCACCAGAACTTTCCAATAAACACCACGATGCAGCTCGACTGATGATGGGAAGGGCAGTACCTGTAAGATGCTTTGTGTATGCCCGGAATCTCTCTGCCACTGCACACTGCCCTCAAAGCAGCTGCAGTGTGAAGGTTGAGTAAAAGACTGTCACACATTTTCTTCTGGAATGAGCCTTTGCAAAGGATGTCTGGAGAGAGATGCAGTAGTTTTTGCCAAGGTTTGTCCCAAGAAGCTCCATGTTGCAAGATTCTGTGCTCTAAGAGCTGCTCCCTGGGACCCAAACTGAGACAAACATTGACTATGCGTGGAGGACCAACAACTTGGTGAAAGATGCTCTTTGGTCTGCCTGAAACTTGTTAGTCTTCTAGTGCAAATAATTAGCCTCGACCAATGTTGCAGACTGAGACTTTCCCAGGTCCAGGACTATGTGCTGAGGGATGCACTAAGGTTTGGGACAGCTTCCGCCACGGCGCAATGGAGAAAGACTACTGTCTAAGGTTTTCTGTAAAGGTACAATGACAGCACTTTCAGTTATCAGACCCTTTCTTTGCTTCAATATATGTAAATAGTGTCCCACATGACTTTGTTTTTTGACAATTGCAGGGAATGTCCAATTCCAATATTCCTTTCTTCTTTATATAGAAAGACTCTACAGAAGTACACGTACATAATTTTTTATGAATAAAGAATATTGTTGAATTTAAAACAATTGAGTTGTCGTTTAATGCCTGGACGTTTTTATTTTGCCTATTTTCTGTCCTTTTTTAAGTGATTTGTGAATTGTGCTATCATGTTTTGCTGTTCTATTGTCATGGAGAAAGTGAGGATTGCAGATGCTGGAGATCAGAGCTGAAAATGTATTGCTATTGTCATGGGTGATTTGGTTTGTCATTGTCTAAGACTGCTGAAAGCAAGAGATCACTCAGGAAGAACTGGGAGAGGAGACTGTAAAGGAGACCAGGGATATTTTTACTTGCTTTCAAATGAAGACAAAAAAAAAATGGTGGAGGGTAAAACGGTAACATATCCACAATCTTTTTATTCGGCAACAAAAATATGGACCAGCCACTTAATATTATCTTTACCTATTCAAGCACAGAACAATAATAGATCTTGCTAATAGTAGCCAGATTCAATGTATATCATTGGTAGTGTTGATGCTTTTAATGAAAATGAGAATCTGACTAATTATCTAATCACTATCACATTTCTGTCTGTAGGAGTTTACTACACAATTTACAGCCCTACTTCATACATTACAACAGTGATGACAATTTAAAGCTCTCCATTGTCTGCATAATACATGTGCAAGTCATTTTCTTCTGTAAAAACAAAAAAAACCCCGAAAAACTGCGGATGTTGGAAACCAGAAATAGAATCAGATGCTGCCAGACCTGCTGAGTTTTTCCAGCAACTTCTGTTTCTGTTCCATTTTTCTCTTTCTCTTTAATTAGGCTGTTTTATTAGTACAATAAACACTGAATTATAGGGGGTATATTTTTAACAACCTGTAACTCTATTTTTCTTTCATTCATTTCATAGCCCTCTGATAGAGATAACAGGATAAAGGAGATCAAAGCAAACTGCATAATCCTGAGCAATGCTGCTTTATGTATCAGCCTGCAGCAGATCTCCTGTCAAGGATGAAATGTTCAGGATGTCAAGTTTTCCCTGGGTGGCTGGACCCTTACCAGCTAAGCACTGACAAAATCAACTGTGAATGAAGCAACTGGGTTTCAGTGTTACTTAGCAACAAAACATAGCTGTCCGAAAACGTTCAGTGTATCACAGGCCCATGCCACAATGTGGACAATATCTTTCATAAATATGTAATCATTTAAAATCTACAGTTCAAAGCATCAAGCACTTTATCTATTATTGACTGGGAACGTACAGCTTTCTCTCTACAGAACTAAATTTGCAGATACAAAATGTAGATTGATATTAATAAAATAATAATGTAGATTAAAAGAGTAGATATTTGAGTTTTAGATCAGACATCATTTATATTTCTACATTAACTGGATATATTAACTAATGTTCCATTTTCACAATGTATTTAAAATCCCAATCATCCATCCTTTCCTCTCCAAAGTCTTTGAGTGAGTGTTGTTACCTCCCAAATCCATTTCCATCCTTCCGAGAATTCCTTGCAATCAAGTTTCTGACCCTGCACCAGCACCAAAACAACTCTTACCAAAGTCACAAATGACTGGTGTCTCTCTGCTCCTGCACCATTACTTTTGCTTTCCTAAGCCCCAAAATTCTACATCTCTCCTCCTCTTCACTTTCCTTTTTTAAGACAATCCTTCAAACCTGCTTCTGTGGTGAAGCTTTTGGTCATCTGCCCCAATATCCCGTTATTTGATTCATATTAAATTTTGCCTTATAAAACTCCTGTGAAATGCTTGGGAACTTTCTATTCTGCGAATGGTGCTTAATGAATACAAGTTTCAATACATCATCCATTATTCTGTTATCCATTACTACACAAAACCCGATCTATAATCAGATATGAATATTTACAACACTTTTGTCCAGACATTAAGCCTAAGATGTCCAAACAATATGGATTTTGACAGCATTAATGTATAATGGATTAATTATAAAACTCCATTAAACTAGGCAAGTAATGGCTTGTTGTTGTTGACTACTGAGGTCTGAAAGTTTATGCTGCATATAGCTTCATTCGTAATGATGTTTCATAATTCATCTTAGTTTTCATACTGAATTTGTCAGCAACAAAGAAAAGATTCCCATAGAAGTAGAAAAGTTCCTCAGCAACCTTGTGTTATTTTGTTTCATGGTTTAATCTGCATTTGTCATTCAATCAGGGAGTGAACATTTCGTGTTTGTTCCAAGTCACTTATAGCAGCACTTTCAAACTCCTGACTATATTGCCTATAGGCATCCATTTACCACAATTCCTCTGTCTCTCTCCATCTGCTCAAACACCCCCTCACATCCTCTTTAAGGGTGCCTTTATCTTCAGTAAAACCTTAATCTCTCCAATCTATTTGTGCCCATTTTCAACAGACTCCGTTCTCACCCCCTTAACTCCAAACATCACAGATACAAATGTATAAAGCCCAACTGATTTAGCCATTGATCACGGCATTTGTTTAAACAGTAATAATGGATCCAATTCTCTCTGTCTCCTATCAAAACTGAGTACTAGTGCAAGATGATCCTGGAACACAAAGACAAGGCCAGATTATTTTCTTCAGTGCCAATCATTTCTGTAAACCATTCCTTCCTTGCCCCACCAAAATCATCTCCAACAAGTGCAGGGAACCCTCTCATTTCTTTGTCACACAGATTGAGACCATTCATTCATTTGCCTTCATCACATCTCCTGTTCCTTTAGCTCACTAAGCCAAACCTTGGCTAAATTTTTTCCTGCTAAGCTCCAAATCCACATCTATCTTTAGTTTCTCATCTAAACTGCATCATGCCTTCTGGAACCATATCCTCTCTTTGAGGCCTACTTCTACTAAACTGCTGATCACGGTATGTCTTTTTGGTTTTCATGATGAATGGAATGTAAATACCTGACATGTTACAACAGCCAGAATAGTAACAGCAAAGCATGGGCCAGTCCATGAAACTGAATTGGGGGTTGGCAGAATTTGGAGGAGATTTTACTGGCAGCAGTCAATTAAGAAATTGATGCCAAGCCCATTATTCCATTAAGGATGGGAATCTATTTCTCTGAATTGCTGGTCCTATGTGAAAGCTTGCAGCCTTGGGCCACAGTGATCTGTGGGGAGAGCTTTTGTAATAAGCTTAGATTTTAGATTTGACACTTACTTTGCTTAATCTGATAATGTTTACAGGCTTTTTATAAAAAACTGTCAAGATGCCATTTTGAACTAATACTGGAACCATTTTGATATTAATCAGTCAGCAGCAATATTAGAAGAAGCTCTTCAATTGTACTATAATTGAAGAATAATTAACTAGTGATTAGCAGTGAATAAAAGTGGCCATTTTATTATTTTCTACTAATTAAGTTATCAGAATTCTGGGCTAAATGTTACTTTTTTGGGCTAAGTCCAACTTGCTTAAAGTTTTATGAAGGGTTTCTGCCTTCAGGCCGAGTATATTTTCTTGCCCTGTCTTATCATTACCTACACTGTCCCATGGCCTTCCTCACATCTGATTTCCATCCTGTTTTACCATGCACAATTCACAGAACAACTTACCCATCATAGAGAGCCTGGAATATACAAACCTCCTTTCTGCCAGCTTTAAGGCCTATTGTGCACAGCTGTATTGCATGGTTTCTGACATATGGCCCCAGACTTGACAAACAGGGAAATCGGTGCCCTGTGGGTAAGGTCCTGCTGGACGAGGTACTACAGAGGCTGGACTCCTTCTTCCTCCAGGACCAGCAGTGGAGGCCACGACACCAGACCATGCCAGCATGGCCTGAGATTGCCACCTGACTTACAGTAGTCAAAGCCATCTGGAGGAGTGACAGCATGTAGAAAGAAGGTCAAAGTCTTTCTGCATCCTGTCGATGTAAGTACCACCATCTTCTCTCTGATACCTCACACTCACTGTATTCTCTTTGACTATATCCACCTCAAAGACCAGCTGGTATATGACTATAAGAACTTCCACCATAAGCGTGATAGCTTTCCTGGCAACTGCCATAATTCCCACAGCTTTGAGCAGTCCAGGTCTTCACTCAGATCTTCAGCAAACCTCCAAAAAGAAAAACTGTGCAATGCATCCTAGGGAACAATGAGTATCTCTCACAAACGTGGCTACTCACTGATCTACCAAAGAGCCATTGGTAGACACTGAGGCAATACAACTGATGCCACCTTCTCAGTAGAACAACCATTGAGTAGTGCTTTGGGCTTATGAAGATGCGCTTCCAGCACTTGGAGCAGTCAGATACTGGACAGTATGCTCATTCGAAGACCTCAGTCATTATGGTGATCTGCTGTAGTCTCTGTAACATGGCTGTCCATAGATCTGTATACCTATAGGACCATGAGACCCTGGAGACTGACAGTTCATTGGGGGAGGAGCAGGAGAAGGCAGTGAAAGACAGAAAGCAATTGGAGGTGAGGAAGATGATACAAATTGAGAGGTTTGTTGCACAGCGAGATGCCTGGTTCATGAAGGTGCCACAAATATTAGTGACCTCGTAATTCAAATATTTCAACTGAATTCCTCTCACCCAGACTAAGGACATGACACAGAGGGTTCTTGGAGGATCCTGGGTTAGCACATGCAGGGAAAATACAGCTTGAGCATCAGTTAAAGAAACAAATCTATCCCAGAGACTTTTTTGTCCACATCCTGGAGGCTCATATCACTCTTCATCCCCTCATATCACTTAAACCTGCACAGGCTAACTTAGAGACTAACGCAGCAGACAGCGACAACAAGACCCATACTTCCAACTGCTAGCTTCTGGGAGGAGGACTCCCTCCCTTCTCTCATGCTCTCCAATACTCCATCTAGATCTGACACTGGATTTGGCTGATCTTGTTGCTTCCAGACCATGACCAGTACCTATGGATGCAGTTGGTATTTACAGCTTGCTCATCGTAAGTAAAATGATGTCAGTGGACCAAACTAATATCCCCAATGCTGTCAGCCTCTTTGGTGATAGGCACAGACTGAAGCAGGACTGTGCTCCAACTTTAGACACAATCCTCAATTCCCCCCATCTACATATTTCTAATTATTCATCTATAAATCATTCTATCATGGGTTCTCTTTATGGAGATTTTCACCATTTCAGTGTTGTGAATACTGCACACAGCAGACAGAATGATAAGAAGGAAGAAAAGATAAATACTTTAACATTGGATGTTTTATGCTTGACAACTCATGAATATATCTTATGGCATTCAATTTGTAAAATAGATTTGAGTCTTATTTTAGTGGATTATAGGACTGTGTCAGATCATATTAGACCCATCACTAATGAGCCTAAATGTCAGTGAATTTATTATGATTGCAGAACCAAAAATATAGAGCAATTTTAGCAAAATTGCTTTCAAAATTGATCTTAGGTTTTATCTCTGCAACTATCAAACAAGGATATTGAAGACACTATCACTGTAAACCATATTGCTTTTGCTCACGATAATGTGAACGATCACACTGGTAGAATACAGTCGTTGCGTTTTTCTAATTAAATTTTGGGAAATAGGTGAGGCTGCAAAGGCAGACATTTGTTTTGGATGTAGGCTTGCTCACTGAGTTGCAAGGAAATAACATCACCACAGGAAATGACATCACCAACCCAAAGAAACCCAAATATATAAATAGAAAGGTGGGATTTTCAGCATTGCTTCACCTGAGGCCCACTGAAGATGTTACCTAGTAGGGTAATGAAATGTCTGGAAATGAACCTTGCAGCTCAGTGAGCAAACCTACATCCAAAACCTCATCCTGAGCTACAAATCTTCTCAAAACTCACAGACGTTTGTTGTCAATCCCTAATTTTGTGATGAGATGGTTATAGAACCTATACCCATAACCCTGTTACGTAGAGAGTTCTAGCATTTTGATCCAACAATGACGAGGAAACTGTGATACATCCAGACAGTGTACATCTTGGAGGGGAACTTGGAGCACTGATGTTACTAATCACCAAATGTCCTTAGAACATAGAACATAAAACAATACAGCACAGAACAGGCCCTTCAGCCCACGATGTTGTGCCGAACATTTGTCCTAGCTTAAGCACCCATCCATGTACCTATCCAATTTCCGCTTAAAGGTCACCAAAGATTCTGACTCTACCACTCCCACAGGCAGCGCATTCCATGCCCCCACCACTCTCTGGGTAAAGAACCCACCCCTGAAATCTCCCCTATACCTTCCACCCTTCACCTTAAATTTATGTCCCCTTGTAACGCTCTGATGTCCCCTTGTAACACTCTGTCCTTGTCCTTCTAAGTGGCAGAGGTAAAGGGTTTGGAATGTGCTGCCAAAGAAGCTGTAGCAAGTAGATAGACTGCATCCTGTAAATAGCAACACTGCAGTGCTTATCATTTTCTCAGACAGTCCCTTGGGACTGGAGGTAATGGCCTTCCATTTGTGTTGTGGGTCCTGAGATGGTGAAACAGTTCATTTGCTGGACCTGCACACTCTGCCACAGCTGGGGTGGATGGTGTTTGAAGTGGCAGGTCAGTGGGATACGTAGGATTTTTCTCCTCCTTCCACTGTTTATATTTAACCATCACAGCTGATGGACACTTCCACAGACTCCTCTTGCCCAGACTGGGCAGCTTTGGGCTAGAGAGTCCCATTGGGGTTATTACATGCTCTCAGGTACTTCCTGTTCCCTCCTGGTAGTGGCTTATTGTAACAGATCCTGGTTTTGGAAGTCTTCTGTCAGGCATGTAGGCAATGTGGCCTGCCTGATGCAGCTGATTGACAGGAAATAGTGCCACACTGTTGGGGATGTTGGCCTGACAGAGGACATGGATATTGCAGTGCCAATCATGCCAGAGATTTGCAGGATTTTTTGAAGGCATCACTGGTAACATTCCTCAATGTATTGTCTGCTGTATTGTATCCATACAAGAGGGCTGGTAATACTGCTGATCTATAAGCGAGGACCTTTGATTGGAGAATGGATTTAGGGTTGGGGCAGTCAGTGATGGAGGAGGTGGATGTTTAGGCTGGTGGATATGGTTCTGGCAAAGTTGGCATTGGGTATACCAAACTAACATAACTGGTCTTCAGGTGGGCCAAAAATCCCACTTTTCAGCAGTCCAATGTTCCTTACAACTATTTTAAGGGCCCAGTCATCTGAGATATTGAGAATGGGCCGATCTAGAACAGAATCCAGGAGCTTAGCTCAAGAAACATTACAGTAGGAGTTCCTCAGGATAGTGTCCTTGGTACAAACATATTCAGCTGCATCATCCATGATTTTCCCTCCGTTATAAGGTTTGAAGTGGGGACGTTCACTAGTGTTTGCACAATGGTCATGCCTCAGATGTTGAAGAATCCTGTGCTCAAATGCAGCAGGATCTGGACAAAATCTAGGTTTGGGCTGATAGGTTACAAACAACATTTGCACCACATTAATGCCAGGCAATGACAATCTCCAACAAAACAGAATTGAACTATTGCCTCTTGACATTCAATGGCTTTACCATTGTAGAATCTTCCACTATCAACATCCTGGGGTTACTGCTGACCGCAAACTGAAATGAACTTTACACACTTTGTGACAAGAGCAGGTCAGTATCTCAGAAACCTGCAGTGGGTAAATTACCTCCTGACTCTCCAAAGCTTGTCCAACATCTACAAGTGAAAAGCTTTACACCACTGAATTGGTGCACCACCCACAAACACTCACCTGCTCCATGATTAACTCTCAATATCAGCAATGAGTACCATCAGAAAATGCACTGCAGAAATTAGCAAGACTCTTTCGATATGGGACTGCCAGGGTGTTTGTATGTGTGTGTGTGTGTGGTGGGTCGGGGGCTCGGCGGGAAGGCCCGAAGATAGTCTCCTGTACCTAAACAAACCAGAGAGGAGTTTCTTGGCACGGTCATCTAAACCTAAATGAACATGAAAGAGAGGAGTGGACATCAGATAAATCAATGTGAGAAGCAGAGAAAATGTCTAAATTGACAAATGGAAAGAAAGAATGTATAGGCACAACAGAGGAGCTGATTTGTTGAAAAATTTCTACATTTAGGTATAATTTAAGGTATAGCAGGGCAGGGCAGCCCATCCAAGAAGACCATCCTGTGGTCTGTGGGGAGTTGCATACTCTTCAAGAATAATCAATTGATGAAGAGAGGGCTTTAACTGACCAAGAATGGGCTGGGTTGGACTGACTTGAACCAAAGTTTTCTAGTAAAGCCAATAGCTGAATAATGGACTACTTGTAAAGAGTCGATGGTTTCGGTACAGTCAAAGTACATACTCTGAAAAGGGAAAGACAGGACAAATGAATCCAGAGCTCCATGGATGTCAGAGGAGATATAAATTCAGTTTAAAAGAAAATGTGCCTATGACAAGTGTCATTTAGTAAATACCGTTGATAACCAAGCTGAAAACAGAAGGTTCAGAGGGGAGGGGAAAAGCAAATACGAGAAGAAAAGAGGGATTATGAAAAAAAGACATGCAGCTAACGTAAAAAGAAATCCTAAAATTTCTGATCAGCACATCAGTCATAAAAAGGGTGGTGAAAAGAGGTGTAGGGATGTTTCGGGACCAAAATATTGAATTAAACTTCTAGGCGAGAGGCATGATGAAGTGCTAACTTAATACAGGGCATCGCACGCTACCTAAAAGATAGCTGCTACCCTGGTCATGTTGACTTTGAGTTCCCCCCATCACTAAAAGGGTTTAAAATTGTATGGGAGAAGTTTTTGGATAGGCTGGCTATTTAAAGTTGAGATGGAACCGGAAACAAATGAGACGTATCAAGGATGTTGAAGGAGGTAAGAGTGGAACAAGAACTGAAATTGATAGCAAAACTCAGCAGGTCTAGCAGCGCCTGTGAAGAGAAAACAGAGTTCCGAGTCCAGTGACCCTTCTTCAGAGGTGATAGCAGCTGGGAAAAAAGTGGTATTTATGTTGAAGATGAAGTTGGGGAATGGGTGAAATAGGTGGAGTTGGAGCACATAGAGAGAGATAGGGAGAGAGAGATGAAAGAGGTAGGCAATCAAGGGGATTATTAATCGTAAGCAAATTGCAAAGGCACTGATTTGCAATAATATTTTAATCTTCCTTGGGCTTAGGGATTTGCAAATATTATGGCCTTTTTGAAAGAAAAAGGTTGTGAAGATTATTCAGTCAATTACAGGCCAGTTAGTTTAGTTTTGATGGGAATTAATTGCCATAGAATTAGTAACATGGAAAAACATGCATTGATTTGGAACAGTAAGCATGAATTTGTTAAGGGAAATTTGGCTCTAACCAAATTGCTGGGGGTTTTGAAAAGGTATTAGAGAGGGCTAATAAGGGAAAGACTGTTGATGTGCTGTACATGGACTTCAGTATAGTGTCATTCAATAAACTCCTGAGGAAAGTGAGAGGTCAAGATCTAAAAGAGTCAGGAGCAACTTGGATACAAAATAGTCTGAGTGATAGGAACCAGAGTATTGCTTAATGGAATAAAGTGGAGGTCTTTAAGAATTGGGACCCTCGTATATTCTGATATGTATAAACGATTGAGTTCTTGGGGAGAGTTTGTGGATTATACATAACTTAGGAGAATTGTGAATTGTAGAACTTCAAAAAAGAACATTTGCGAGGTAAAATTGGCCAAGAGGTGGCCCATGCAGAGTTCAATGGAGATAAGTGTGACCTGATGTACTTTGTTTTCAAGGATATGGAAGGACAGTATAAAGTCATGGGTTTATTTTCAAGGGTGTGCTGGAATTGAGAGACCTGGGTATAAAACTGGCAGGACAGTTAGAAAGAATTACTGGTAGAATGGTTTTCTCCATTTCATGAGCAGGGGCAGAGAGTACAAGAGGTGGTGATGATGAACTTATATAAGATACTGGTTAGACCCCAATTGGAGATCCAACCAATGTGCAGAAGAGGTTTATGGGAATAGTTCCAGGAATGAAATCTTTCAGTTATGAGACAAGATTAAAAAAGCTGGAAGTATTTTTCTTGGAGAAAAGACTCAGACATTGATTGATGCTTTCATATCATAAAGAGGTGTAGATAGAGTGGATAAGGAAAATTGTTTTCACTGGCAAACAGATTGAAAGTCAGGGGGCACTGTTTTAAAGTGTTTTGCAAAAGAAGCAAATGTGAATCGAGAACTCCCTTCTCAATCAGCGAGAAGTTAGGGTCTAGAATGTACTGGCTGTAAATGCATTGAACACAGGTTCAACTGAGGCATTCAAGAGGCCAGTAGATGATTGTTTAATTCTAAGTAAATCATGTGCAGAGTTAAAGGGAAAAGCCAGGAAATTGGCACTAAGTTAAAACACTTAGAAAGAGAGTGCAGACACAGTGATACTCTTCCTACCAACATGGTGAAGGTTCACTCAATGGAATGCATGACTTGAGAAGGCAGCTCATTATTACCTTCTCAAGAAAAACTAATAATGATCAATTAATGCTGGCCCAGCCCGTATCGTTCATGCCTCATGAATGAAAAGTACTGGGACCCAGATTGGGTCCTAAAAATAAGACAGCCTACAGGATCCAGGGGATGTTTCAGGGTGGTGGGGAATAGTGAAAGGTTTATTCAAAACTCGTCTAAAACAAAAAAGTATTTGAGGCAGTGATGAGGAATCTAGAAGTTCTGAAGGAAGTAACAGCTTCCAGGGATGTGGGAAGCATTCCAAAACACTCCGTCCTTGAGCTGTGTACCTAATGACCAGGGTTTGAATGATCAGGAGCTGAGACTTTGCTGCAGACTACCCAACTTTTGACCTGTTCTGGCTGCATAATACCTGGATGGCTGATCAATGGTGACTTTGAATATTAATAGTAGGGAACTACAGTGGAGTAGATTACGGTGCAACCAGAGATCCAACCTAGTTCTGTTGGAAGACACGTGAGCCTAAGCCCAGTTGCTGTACTTATAAAATTACATATAGAATTCTTAAAGTATGGAAGCTGGCCATTTGGCCCAATGAGTCCACACTGCCCTAAGGAAGAAAATCTCACCCTAACCACCTTACATTGTAGGTTGTACTGTAACCCAACATTTCCTATGGCTAACCCACCTAGCTTGCACAACCCTGGACACTACGGGCAATTTAGCATGGCCAATCCTGCCCTTTTTCAGTCAGTGGGAGGAAAATCAGAGTACTCAGAGGAAACCCACGCAGACACAGTGAGAATGTGCAAACTCCACAGTCGGGCAGTCGCCTGAGGCTGGAATCGAACCCAGGTCACTGGCACTGTGAGGCAGCAGTGCTAACCACTGGGCCATCATGCCACCCAAATCTTGAGAGCTGGTGAATTTTGAGAACAAAGAAGAGCAGAAAGGGAAAACTACACAACAAGAGCAGCTGTCTGAAGAGGGAGGCGATCACTGCATAGGGGACACATCTTCATGGCATATACAGGGAGCACTGCAGGAAGCAACCTTCTCCTCCTGCTGGAGCTAGCTGTATTCTAGCATGAGCAGTGTTGCTTTGGTTGTCAAGGTCACTGTTCCCAAATTTTACCATGAACTCCTTTCACGTTGCAACAAAGAGCATGAACACATCTCATGATTTGCAGTAGACTGATGCAGCTGGTAAATCACAGTGGTTCTCTGTACCAGGAGGAACATTTTCCTACAAAAAGGAAAAGAGAAAAAGGAAAGAACAAAAGTAGTGACCACCAATGCTTCTACCTGCCATGTTCTCAACTCAAAGATCCAGATTTAAAATCCTGAAGGACCTTTGCCTCCCATTCTCCATCTTCAAGAATTCCTGAATCCTTATCACTCTCATTAGAACCACATCCACTTGTCATCTTCATTCCAGATCCACAAGTTTTGCCCTGACTTCATTATAAAGATAAATATCAAACAAAATCCAGAAGATAAAACAATTCATCAGACAAATATTCTAATAGCTATGCACAAAATGATCCACAGTAAATGCAAGAGATTACTCTTCACCCTTTCAGCTCTATGTTGTTCTTCTAGCTATGACTCTATTAGGGATTTAATTAGCACTATGTTTTTGAAGAGATGATTGAATTAACTGCAAAGAGGAGAAACAAACATATTTAAGACACCTGAGGATGTTCAATCAGCATGTACTAGAGCGTCTCAATTAAGATAATCACAGTTTTCCTTGGTGGCAAGTCATGGTAATATTAAAACAGACATCAATTATCATGCTCTATCAAAATCTATTTATTAGAACATTATTGTCACTGGCTCCATGTTAAAATTCTGTTTTTGACCTGGGGCATCATTTCAAGTATCAAACTGGACATCATTCAAATATTACTTCTTTATTTTGAAATTTTCCAAGTGCATTTATTTGTGAGATATGTAAGATATAAAGAAAAAGATGTTCCAGTGTAGTTAGCACTTGCAGTGAAATAAATCTTGTCAGCAATTTTGATCATCACTTCGAGTTTACTATTAATGCCTATAGCACCTGTGCAGTGTTATTTATAACGTGAAAGTACTTTCAAACAATTACTTATTTTGAAGATGTTGTTCTTAGTAATTATTCATGACAGAGATAATTGTATTATTTTAGTCCCATATGATTTGAGGTTAAACATTGATCATTGCATTCCACTTCACAGAGTGCCCACAATAACCTGTTCATTGAAGTGAATGGGTAGAAACCACGAGATTGCTGAACTCAGGACGGGAAAACTCCAGCTATTTCCTGAATACAAAGACACACATTTTTGACATAACAACAAGGAGAAAACTCTTCTGAAGCATTCTAGTAACCAGACCTACCCCATCGCAATTTTATTTTGCACTTTGGCTTTCGTCCATGAGCACTCGATAGGCCTTCCCTCCTTTGCCGCATCACATTGTAAAGAGTTTCCACATGGCTGTCACTAAAATGTTATGCTGTTCATTTATACCTCAGTTCAATGTATCACTTCCTTCTTTTAGGGGTTCCTGCTAAAGTTTCCCACATGAAGACATGGTATGCAGCAAAATCTCCCATGAACCTTCAACCTCATAGATGCCACTGACATAACTCATTACTGCAAAGTCTTTAATATTTATACGTTGCATTTCCCTCCATTCCGGGCAACATCTGTCCTCAGCGCTCTCACCTTGCTCCATCCCCAGCCACTCTAACCCCAAGCAACAACGGGGTTGTCTTTATTCATTTTCTAAAGGATTGGCAAATGAGCAGACCACACATTTTATGAGAAGATTAGCTCTCAAGATGATTGTCTGGTAGAAGGTGTCCTTTGGGACTGATATCAGTTTGCATCATGCATTTTATGTATTACTGTCCTGAGTGTCATGGCATTGTGTTTTACAGGTGTTGAAAATAAAGACAAGATTTTAAATTAATCAACTTCAAAATAATCAGACACTGATGAAACCAGATCTGCCATGCACTGATTTTCCACATTGCCTTAACAACCAAATAGCATTTTAATTCATATCTAATTAATGCTATTGCTAACGTTCTTTTAACTTCTCTTTATTTTTATTCCATTTGTGGTACAGCTTTAAACTACTAAGCTGGTTCCAGCTGTAAACAGCTCATTATGCGGGGAGTGCACCAAAACAAGTTGGTGTATTTAGTGTTGAACCTCTGGCCACATGTTGGTGCTGAGCAGTACACAAGCTAATCCAAAACCTGCCTGTGCTCAATTTAAGAAGTATAATGAATCACAGAAGTTGTTTTTTTCTCTGCATCTGCACTGCATACACAGAACAGCCACAAGAGTTCAAGTTTTCAATGATTGGTTTAATGACCACCATGTTCCCCATTTACCTGGCAACTCAACATGATCCAATTAAAAGGATCAGTGTTGTGCAGCTTAGAGGTATGAAGCCACTAAAAATTCAGATCAAAAGTGAAAATCAATCATTTTACTAAACTGTGTAGTCCACTTGCACTGCAATTAATTCATATTTTTATAATTGCTCTAAACTAAAGAAATCTTACGTTAATAACCATCATTCTTGCTCACAGAAACTTTTTTCACATGAAATAGCAATTTATCATCACTTGTATTTATGAAAATACAGTGAGATGTGTATATGGCACCACAATTTGGCCACCAGCTTAATTACAGAAATTTTAAAGAGAAGTTAGGACAAAGTTCATTTTTTGTTCTGTCCGCAGCCAATCAGTGTTTGCGAAATGGCTATGGGACTCCATCACCGAAGCCACCTGAGGATGCCGAAGCAAGGATTTCCAGGCCAGACCCATCGCACCGCCACCACTGAAGCTGACACTGAAGACATCGCATTGCTGCCATGAACAGGAGGGACAGAAAGGACCTACCGATGCTGAAGCTGTTGCTCAAACCATTGCCACTTCAGTGGCCGCCCGAAGCTGACACATTGCCGCCATAGCCAGAGGAAGGAACTGGAACCACCACGCTGTCACTGCAATAGCCATCGTTGAAACCGCCGCACCACCACGAACATGAATGGGCCAGACCCACCAATGATAAAGCCTTCAATAAAGCCATGGGCACTATGACCACAAGGAATGGACATCCTGATCCACCATGTGACAGGCCCTCCCAACCACCTTCCTCCACCACAGCCGTAGAAAAGAAGAAAACATTGATACAAAAGAGAAATGAAGAAACAAACAAATAAGAAAAACAACAAAGAAGAATGCGGCCACACGGGTGAGTGAGAGCAACAGCATATGAGCACACAGCCCAAACACTTCTGCCGCTGCTGCCAGATTTAGAAGCTGCATTTGCAAGGCATATGTTTGGGTTAGGCTGCTGTAACTTCCAATGTACCTCAATTTTCATTAATTATATCGTATGGTTTTTACTTTATTACAATTTAATAGACTTTTGATTCTTACTGCTGCTTCTGGGTGCTGTGATAATAATGAAAATGGTCTCAATCATTTGCATGACTGAGATTAGTTAACTCAGAGTTGGTTTATTTAAAACAAAACATTTTATAAGTTGTGAAGCAGGCATTACACCAACTGATTTGTTTGTATGTGTGTGTGTAGTTTGTAGACTCACAGTAGACTAACTGCCAAACAGAGTTGCAACATTATAACACATGGAGTCCCGAAAGGCAAGTGCTTAAACAGAAGGTGCACGTACAAAGTTCTTCTTTCCAAAATAAATGTAATAATTCGCAATGACAATGAACATACAAGTCTCAATCACATATTGGTAAGTTGCTGGTATATTCAGATCTTGTAAAGATAACGTTATCTGGAGGTCACTCATTCTCACTGGTCAGTGATATGGTCTGTCTTCCTTGTTTGTAGTTGTTATTATTTGCTTTTCCATAATTTGCTTATCCTAATACACCACTGCCACATTTTCTATTCCAGATTAGCATATAACTTGAAAAGCTGTTTGAAGTGATTCAAATCTTCATGGCATTTACTGCTTTCTTCCTTAGGAGCTTTCAACTAATTTTAAAGTTTTTTGGTTTTGCTACCCTGGGTTCTTCTAATGGTCCTATATATTTTCACATTCAAAACTTGCTTTAATAACCTTCAAATCTCTATTTTCCCCTCCTTTTTGCCTTTTGGAAACCCGGACTCTTCCATTTGCTCCTTCTGTGGTTGTTGGTTTTCTTTAACTTTTGGTTTGAGCTTTTTCACTAGAGAATCATTGCTGGAACTTATTTCTGAAAAGCCTATTTCATGAGTGATTTTCAGCTCCCTGTTGTGTGCATTTGCATCTCCACTGGTTTTTACAGATGTGATACTTTCTAAAGCAACACTTTGAATTGAAATTGCTGTTTCTACAGCTGCTCCTGCGGAGTCTGGTCTGTTATACATGCAAATTGCTACACATCTTCCTGGAAACATGTAAATCACCCTTTTTCAATGATTTGACGATATAAAATTCGTAGCCATCCTGATTCTTTATATCCCTTTCAGATCCTCATTCATCTTTAGAATCGAGGCAAAGGTACACCTACAAACTTATCATATTGTCAAGTTTCTATGTATTCTGAGTTTAACTGTTCAGGCATTTCTTCTTGAACTTTCATTTTCATCTCCACAGCAAAGAACTGATTTTGGCTCCACTAATTCAGAAATCTGAAACTCCCTATCTAATTGGTACATCAACACTACATGGCTTGTAGAAGACAGCTCACCACCTTGTGCAGGGCAATTCAGGATGGGAAATAAATGCCAACTTTTCCCACAATGCTTATGTTTGAACGGCATATTAAGAGGAGGAATAAATGCAAAGGTTGTCTGCCAAGTCTCAATACAATACATAAATTCCACTGTTCTCCCAATGATATGGTGTGGCTGGTAATTAATGACCACAGACTTTCTATACATGTCAATGGCTTTATTGAGAAGGAGTTTCTGCTTTCTTGGTAGACATGTTTTCATGATTGTCAAAGACAATCCCATCTCTGATGAGGTTATCTTTCAGTTCTCCCAATTCAAAGCATTTAGTTATATGTGTCCATGGTATCACAAGCTGATCAACAGATTATTTCCCCGAGTTCTGATGTTGAAAGCATACCATTTATAAGTAACAATAATATGGGTCCCATGTATATCTTCAAAGGATCTACTGTCTGGATGTCCACTGCTCCGGCGCAATATAGTTTGCAGCACTTCCACCTGCGCTGATAATCAGGTCAGTACTCCTGTTTACTCTGCTATTTTACTTAATTTTATAGTTATTTCATAAATTTGCCATTAAATTTTTTTTTAAAAATCCAATTCCATCCTACATCTTCAACCGACCATAATTCGGTTACATTTACAATAGCAATGGGCAGGGATAGGTATATATCACAGGGAAAGAGGTATAACTGGGGGAAAGGCATTTATGATGCAATTGGCAAGATTTAGAATGCATATGATGAGGAAGACAACTGCAGGAGATGGACACACTTGAAATGTGGAGCTCATTCAAGGAATGGCTACTGCAGGTCCTTGATAAGAGGGCTTATCAAGGCAGGTCCCCCAACCCAACCACCCTGTGGCTCAACACTTCAACTCCCCCTCCCACTCCACCAAGGATATGCAGGTCTTTGGACTCCTCCATCGCCAGACCATAACACGACGGTTGGAGGAAGAGCGCCTCATCTTGGGCCTAGGAACCCTCCAACCACAAGGGATGAACTCGGATTTCACCAGTTTCCTCATTTCCCTTCCCCCCACCTTGTCTCAGTCAAATCCCTCGAACTCAGCACCGCCTTCCTAACCTGCAATCTTCTTCCTGACCTCTCCGCCCCCACCCCACTCTGACCTATCACCCTCACCTTGACCTCTTTCCACCTATCGCATTTCCAACGCCCCTCCCCCAAGTCCCTCCTCCCTACCTTTTATCTTAACCTGCTGGACACACTTTCCTCATTCCTGAGGAAGGGCTTATGCCCGAAACGTCGATTCTCCTGTTCCCTGGATGCTGCCTGACCTGCTGCGCTGTTCCAGCAACACATTTTCAGCTTGATAAGGATATACCTATCAGGCAGGGAAGTAGTTGTCGAGAGAGGGAGCCATGGTTTACCAAAGAAAGTTGAAGATCTTGACAAGAGGATGAGGCGTGAAGGCTCAGATAGGGGGCTGGAGGTTCTAAGTTACCCAGAAAAGTTCAAAAGAGAGGGCTAAGAAGAGCCAGGAATGGACATGAGAAGTTGTTGGCGGATAGAATTAAGGAAAACCCTAAGGCCTTCTCTAGGTATATCAGGAATAAAAGAATGACCACAGTAAGATTAGGGCCAATCAAAGATAGTAGTGGAAAGTTGTGTAGAATCTGAGGACACAGGGGAAGCGCTTAATGAATACTTTTCATCAATATTCACAATGGAAAAGGGCAATGTTAGTGAGAATACAGAGGTACAGGCTACAAGATTAGATGGGATTGAGGTTTTCAAAGAGGAGATTTTAGCAATTTTGGAAGATCCGAAAATAGGTAAGACCCCTGGGCTGGATGGGATTTATCCTCAGATTCTCTGGGAAGCCAGGGAGGAGATTGCAGAGCCTTTGGTTTTGATCTTTATATCATCATTGTCGACAGGAGTAGTGCCAGAAGACTGGAGGACAGGAAACGTTATTCCCTTGTTTAAGAAGGGGAGTTGGGACAGCCTTGGTAATTATAGACCAGTGAGCCTTACTTCGGTTGTGAGTAAGGTATTGGAAAAGGTTATAAGAGGTAGGATTTATAACCATCTGGAAAGGAATAATTTAATTAGGGAAAGTCAACGTGGTTTTGTGAAGGGTAGGTCGTGCCTT
Organism: Chiloscyllium plagiosum; assembly: GCF_004010195.1. Lineage (NCBI taxonomy): Eukaryota > Metazoa > Chordata > Chondrichthyes > Orectolobiformes > Hemiscylliidae > Chiloscyllium > Chiloscyllium plagiosum. The sequence continues at coordinate 30,370,316 of NC_057726.1, forward strand.
ACAAACCTTGTTGAGTTCTTTGAGAAGGTGACAAAACAGGTGGATGAAGGTAAAGCAGTTGACGTGGTGCATATGGACTTCAGTAAGGCGTTTGATAAGGTTTCACATGGTAGGCTATTGCACACAATACGGAGGTTTGGGATCGAATGTGATTTAGTGGTTTGGATCAGAAATTGGCTAGCTGAAAGAAGACAGAGGGTGGTGATTGATGGTAAATGTTCATCCTGGAGTTCAGTTACCAGTGGTGTGTCGCAAGGACCTGTTTTGGGGCCACTGCTGTTTGTCATTTTTATAACTGATCTGAATGTGGGCATAGAAGGTTGGGTTAGTAAAGTTGTGGATGACACTAAAGGTAGGCAGAGTTGTGGATAGTGCCGAAGGATGTTGTGGTTTACAGAGGGACATAGATAAGATGCAGAGTTGGGTTGAGAAGTGGAAAATGGAGGTTAATGTGGAAAAAAGTGTGGGGTAGTTCACTTTGGAAGAAATAACAGGAATGCAGAGTACTGGGCTAATGAAAATGAACAGAGAGATCTCAGTGTCCTGTGCAGAAGTCCTTTGAAAGGTGCCACCCAGGTTGATAGGGTTGTTAAGAAGGCATATGGTGTGTTGGCGTTTATTGGTACAGGGATTGAGTTTCAAAGCCATGAGGTCATGCTTCAGCTGTACAAGACACTGGTAAGGCCGCACCTGGAATATTGCATGCAGTTCTGGTCACCGCATTATAGGAAGGATGTGGAAGCTTTGGAAAGAGTTCAGAGAAGATATATTAGGACATTGCCTGGTATGGAAGGAAGGTCTTACAAAGAAAGGCTGAGGGAAATGAGACTGTTTTCAATGGAGAGAAGAAGGTTGAGAGGTAACTTAATCAAGACGTATAAGATAATCAGATGGTTAGATAGGGTGGACAATAAGAGCCTTTTTCCTTGGATGGTGAAGGCTAACACGAGGGGACATAGCTTTAAATTGAGGAATGATAGATTTAGGACAGATATTAGGCATAGTTTCTTCACTCAGAGAGTAGTAGGGGCGTGGAACAGCCTGCCTGCAACAGTAGTAAACTCTCTGATGTTAAGGGCATTTAACTGGGCATTGGACATACATATGGATAATAATGGAACAGTATAGCTTAGATGGACATCAGATTATTTTCACAGGTCGCGCAACATTGAGGACCGAAGGGCCTGTACTGCGCTATAACGTTCTATGTTCTATCTCCTTTCTTTTCCACTGCAAAATCAACCTGATTCACACAGTACTTCAAAGTGACATACTGTTCTTTTTAGTAAATTAGTCTTTCTTTCTTACAGAAGCTGCTGCTCTTACAGCTTTGAAAAAATGATGCCTTTTTTTAAGTATTGAATGTAACGGCTGTCACAACTAATATGGAAGTAAGTTCCAGCAGAGGCAGAGGTCAGATGACTATGGTGAGTTAGCAAATATACTATGTATGAAAAGACTTCTACAAACATATATCCTAGTGCATTACTAGCCAGTTGCCCATTCACATACTGGGAGTATTCCTTTCTTTCAAAATATATTTTCACAAGAAACAGCCAGAATTTGGACACAATTTAGACAATAATAATGGAAATGTCACATTCACAGGTCAAAAGTAAAGACTTCAGTTGACAAGAAGTATTTTTCTTTTCTATCAAATTATTTACACTTTTCGCAATTGCTGCATCAATATACACAATCTGAACAAACCTGAAACGGAAATCAAGAGGATTACCAAAAGTAATTGCAACACAGGCAAGGACATTTATTTTTACCGTTGAAGCTGGATAAGATTAGAACAACTCCTTACTCAAAATATTGACTACAAAGCTATGAAAGCAAAGTCACATTGCACCTTTTGCACCAAAACATTAATAATTTCCATCTCATCTGTTGGAATTTCCCAATTCTCCAAGGTACACAAAATAAAAATGTATTCCATGTCAGTTGTATCATTATACTGTCAGATGGGTTATGGAGCATTAACATGAAATTTTTGAAATGAGCTTGATTTGGTGTTAATCAGTTACTATGTCCCTTGGTGATAATTAAAATAAAAATCCCCAAAATGGAGATGAACAGGAGGAATTTTAGAGTGAACAATTGGACCTTTTCAAATTGCACTCAGTACTATGCAGAAGTGCACTTCTATCCTGTCAGCATGACAAATTTACTCTGCAGCGAAACAAACAACAGAAAATCAGAGTTAGACATTGTAGCATAAATTCTCTGTATGAATAATCTTAGCACAATAGCAGTGATGGATCAAGAATATATTTGACTGCAATATAATGGCATTTATCTTTCATTGCAGTTAGATTATCGCTAAATGGAAACTAGCCTGCATGGATAACCAGCAACAATCTGCCTATACGAGTCTCGACGTAACTAGAGAAAGGATAGACTGTGCCTCATGAAAATATAAGCAGCTCCTATTTAATGGTCTTTCATTTGCATTATGATTTTCAGTGATAAAACACTTGGGTACAAACTTAACTTTGAATTGATTAGATTACTTACAGTGTGGAAACAGGACCTTCGGCCCAACAAGTCCACACCGACCCATTCCCCTACATTTACCCTTTAACTAACACTACGGCAATTTAGCATGGCCAATTCACCTAATCTGCACATCTTTGGACTGTGGGAGGAAACCGGAGCACCCGAAGGAAACCCACGCAGACACGGGAAGAATGTGCAAACTCCACACAGTCAGTTGCCTGAGTTGGGAATTGAACCCGGGTCTCTGGCGCTGTGAGGCAGCAGTGCTAACCACTGTGCCACCGTGCCACCCACTAGAAGCAATGTCTGTTCATATAGAGAGTGATATTAATGTGGTCACATTAATGATGGTCACGTGCATAGCATTTCTCCAGTTAAGATTTATTCAACTAATACCTTCTTTCTGTCAGAAATAGTGTTGCAGATAGGAATGAAAACAAGGCCTTGGCTTGATTGGTTGTTTACTGTGGATTGGTTGTTTACTGTAGGAAGAGTTGTTGAGATTGATGAATGTGATTTATGGAGTACTAAAAGAAGTGTGGACATGGAAGTACTTGGAACTCTATTAACATCTCTATTGCTTTTCCAACAGTCTGGAGCACTAAGCAAATTTCCAAAGGAATAACCATCCTTCGCATTTTATTGGCTACAATATCAAACAACAGCAGGTGAGAAAGTATGTGAAAATAGTGTCATTCACAACAACAGAAATGAATTCAAGAAGTAATAGATGCATTAACATGATGGCCTTTTTTGTGTTATGCAATAGAACATAAACTGCTCAGTAGACGGGTGACAGGGTTGCTGCTCCTAACCTTAGTGAGTATTCAGCAGCAGCAGCAGGCCACTCAAAAATTTGCATTTATATAGTGCCCTTAACATGATCAAACTTTCCAATATGTTTCCCAGGAGCATTAATCAGACGAAAGGACATATGCCAAGTCATATACTGAGATGTTGGGACAGGTGTCAAAAAGGAGATGTGGCTCGAAGGGCTCATGCCTGAAACATCGATTCTCCTGCTCCTTGGATGCTGCCTGACCTGCTGCGCTTTTCCAGCAACACATTTTCAGCACAGGTATCAAAAAGCTTGGTCAAAGAGATAGGTAATAAAGAATGTCTCAAAGGAGGAGACAGAGAGAGAAAGGTTTAAGGAAGAAATTTCTGAGCTTAAATGATTCAGGTAGCTGAAAGTGTGACCACCAACATTCCCTCAAAGCTGCATGGCTACACAGCCATGCCAAGATTGCATGCACACCAACTGCTAGGCCAATGCATTAACTTTCAGAAGCTGACACCAGGCAAGGACATCAGAGGTCTAGGCACCAAAAAGGAAAACTAGAGACACTACTGGTGACTAACAATGGTCGTGTAATGAAAATCCTAATTAATAAAGTAGCAAGCTATTTGCCCTAAGCGGGCACATCTTAGAGTTATATGACTTACACCAGGCATATAACACTGACCCTAAAACTCAGCATATGGCCCGATTCCCATAACAAGAATGTTACATTGAGACTGACACTCTGTGGAGTTATCACCTTTGGGGTGATATGCAAATGAGCCAAGTACCCAGATGTTGTGACATGACCGTAGGCTGTAGGTGTTCTGCTCTGCAGTATTCTGGGCACAGGCTATTTCTGGAGATTTCTCTGTGCTACATATATTAGTTTAGCTGTTAAGAAACGCATCAGAGGTCTTCAAATAAGCAGAATTCACGTACGTCATTTACATTACATTTTGGTCACACATAACAATATCATTATATTGTCCTTACTACCAGAGCAAGCTTCCTCAACCTTATAGTTTTCCAAGCTGTGGTCTTATGGAGTATAACACTGCCAAGCTCATTTCTCAAGCTAAATCACTAGACTAAGGGCCGTTATCTCTGCACTATCAATCAGTCAGTGAGCACAATAGTGACAAATTTGTCACTAATATGTCCTTACTGAGGGGCACTTCAGGCTGAGACGTCATTGCTGCTACTTACATGGAACCATGCAGATGGCGAAGGTGAAATCACACACTTTTAAGCATCAACTCAAAGCACGTTTTGGACAAATTGACAGACTGTGAAGCTCTGCCATGATCAGGGTTATTGTTGTCACCGAGTGAAGAGAAAATGGTATTCATCACAAGTAAAGGCTGTCAGCCAAATGGCGTGAGAATAGTGAAACCTGTCTTGGCATAATCAACAACGGCCCGTGACAGGACTTCAGCAGCATTGACAAAATGAGGTTCGATGTATTCAGTAGTATATCCTTTCTTGCAATGACATATGTCATCCTTTGTGCGCTCCAGAGATTACTGTTGGCTCTGGCTGACCCTCTATTACTTCATGATATTTGGCAAGCCAGTATGACAGGAAACAGGAGATCAGATTTCATCACCTTCAGGCAGCTTCAGCTTCCTGAGCAGCCAAGCTCATGAAATGGAAGCATTCGTGTGCTACATACTGTCCACCGTGGAATGATTAGCTACTGACAGGCTCAGACCTTAGATTACTTCTCTGAAAGCATTGAAAGTATTTCTGACAGTAATGTCTGTACATGGTGTCAGCACTATGACCATGTTATCTGTATACTTCTGAATTTAACAGAAAAAGTGATATCCATTGGATATACTGCTTGGATTCTAACTGCATTTACTGAGAATGCTACATTTATTCAGTTATGAACAACATTTTTGTTTTGTTGAACATGAGATGAGTTATTGACACTTTTGGTGCAGAGCGGCTGTTACAGAAATCATTAGCGAGATTTTCTGCCCATTAATTTAACAGATAGAAAATAAGATATTCAGAATGCGTAGACTTCCTAGCCTGTGTATCCTGCAAGTGCTGTTTCACTTTAGATTGTAATTACCCCAGTGACAGAATTGGCTATTGGAATTTAAAGGAATAGAGGCTGGAAAATCCTCCAGGGTGGTTACAGAACCATACATCCATTCACCATCCCAAACTCACCATGACCCTGATCTATTTTCTTGGGTCAGGACTTTGTTTAGATGCAGTAGAATTCTTGCTCTAGAGAGGGTAGTGCAACTGTAACTAAGATAATCACACAACACCAGGTTATAGTCCAACGGGTTTAATTGGAAGCACTAGCTTTTGGAGCGCTGCTCCTTCATCAGGTGGTTGTGGAATACACAATTGTAAGACACAGAATTTATAGCAAAAGTTTACACTGTGATGTAACTGAAATTATACATTGAAAAATACCTTGATTGTTTGTTAAGTCTCTCATCTGTTAGAATGACCATGTTAGTTTCACTTCTTTCATATGTAAATCACAAAACTTTTTTTAAAGTTATATTCGCAGGTTAACATGGTCATTCTAACAGATAAGAGACTTAACAAACAATCAAGGTATTTTTCAATGTATAATTTCAGTTACATCACACTGTAAACTTTTGCTATAAATTCTGTGTCTTACAACTGTGTACTCCACAACCACCTGATGAAGGAACAGCGCTCCAAAAACTAGTGCTTCCAATTAAACCCGTTGGACTATAACCTGGTGTTGTGTGATTTTTAACTTTGTACACCCCAGTCCAACACAAGTGTCTCCAAATCATAAGATAATTGTAGCTGCATAAGCAATAGCAGTTCAACTTGAAGGAGACTGAAGCCTCCTGAAGATACCAACAGTATTTGTCTGAAATTTCTTGGATACTGCCAGATCCTGGAAAGGGACAGTTGACCAGAAATATTTCCTCTCTCTCATTCTGTTCCTTAATCAAAATATTATGCCAAGTAATATATTTGTTTTGTAAAAACAACAGTGTTTTAAACACTCAGCAACCCTGACAGTATCTATGAGAGATAGAGTTCTGATGGAAAGTTATTGACTTGAAACATTAACTGTTCCTTTCTCCACAGATGCAGTCAGAGCTGCTGAATATTTCCAACATACTCAGTTTATGTTTTAGATTTTCAATTTCCACAGTATTTTGATTTTGTCCTGGTGTGGGTTTACTCAGACATTGGTACAAGGTCAGATGATAGAGAAACAACAGGCCCAGCATCATTTAAGCCTTATTATTGTAACATGATAGGTATGCTATAAGCACCACAATGAAAGAAGTCAATCTTTCAAAAGGATGCACAGAATTCCATGATCGTGCTGCTGTTGTAAATATTAAGTGTTGGTCTATCCAATGAGGAGCCTCATCTTTCAGATATTTGGGCTGTAATTGAGAAGTCTTCATTATGTTAAAGCATTATGTAAAGATAAAATTATTATTATAGTCTGTGATTTACATTAGATGACTCTATGCACAGATATTAATGACTAATCAGGAAACTATAAATATGAAACTTTTAGAATTGGATGCGTTAGAGAGGTTCAAAATGTTCAGTTGGATTAGATCAAACTGAACCCAAATGAATCACTATAATTGACAGGGTTAGTCTACCTATCTTGGAAACCCTTTTCCCTGTGTTTTAGCTTGAAGAAACTGCAAGTGGGTCACAGTGTTATTTACTGAAATGAAAAATTAACATAGTGCAGCCCTTCATGTCTGTGCCAGCTGTTAAAGACATCATTTTCACTTACTGCCATATGCAGTAAGTGTCTTTTCCCTGTAACCCTGTGCATTGCTCCTTTTCAAATAATAGTATCTTTTGAATGAAAAGGGATGCAACTGGACCTGCCTCCCCCACACTCTTAGGTATTCAGGATACTTGTTGCTTCTTTGATCAATGACCTTACCCTCAATCCTTCATGGGAAGAAACTTACCCTTCTGTCCAGCCCCCTCATCATTTGAATAGTGCAATCAAATTTGCTCTCATCCTTCTTAAAACAGTCCTATCTTCTCAAATCTATGGATTCTGTATGAAAGGAGAACTCACTTAGATGGAAATTGCTTTTTAATTTCAGGGAATTACTAATTTACATCAAACAAAGCTACATTAAGAGTTCATCTAATCCCAAGCATGAAATTTCTACCTTTATGAAATATGTACTTTGCACTTATAACTGGAATGCAACCATGAAACTGGCCATTTCTGCAAAAACAAATTAGTTAAGAAAGGAAAAGATGCAATGTAAATCAATGAAAACAGGCCTGCAGTATTCATCCTTTTTTAATATAGAGTCATAGAGATGTATAGCATGGAAACAGACGCTTCGGTCCAACCCATCCATGCTGACCAAATATCCCAACCTAATCTAGTCCTACTTGTCAGCACTTTGCACATATCCCTCTTAACTCTTCCTATTCATATAGCCATCCAGATGTATTTCAAATGCTGTACCAGCCTCCACTACCCATTTCCATACACGCACCACCCTCTACGTGAAAAAGTTGCTCCTTAGATCCTTTTATATCATTCCTCTCATCCTAAACCTATGCCCTCTAGTTCTGGACTCATCCATCCCAGGCAAAAGACCTTCACTGTTTATCCCATCCATGCCCCTCATTTTTAAAAAATAAACCTCTGTAAAGGTCATCCCTCAGCCTCCAACGCTCCAGGGAAAACAGCCCCAGCCTATTCAGCCTCTCCCTACAGCTCTAATCCGGGCAATATCCTTGTCAATCTTTTCTGAACCCTTTCAAGTTTCATAACATCCTTCCAATAGGAAGGAGACCAGAATTGCACACAATATTCCAAAAGTGGCCTAACCAATGTCCTGTACAACTGCAACATGACCTCCCAACTCCTCAGAGAACATGCTTCAGCCTCTTGCCACCTTCAGGACTGTCCATAAGGGTCCTGACATTCTAGGTCCCAAGTTACATCCTGTGTGAATTCTTTTAATGTGGGGAAACTATTGCACACTGGTTACCACACAGGCTTAGTGGTGCAATGTCTTGGTCCAGTGGCGAGAGGGGATTCCAAGGCAATTAGAGACCAGCCCTTACTCTTTGGCCCGAGATTATCTGTGCTGGAGATTAGATAAACAGTTTGGTACTGGGCAGCACCTCATGTTGGGTTAGTGCAAGATCTGAGGTGTCTCAGGAAGTTATCTCAATAACTAAGCTCTTCACAATCATAACACTGATATGTGATTTGGATTTTTGTTTGGAATATGTATCAGTTTGTTTTTTCCCAAAAAGCATTTGTTGCCTACACACCTATGCAATCAAATGGAAAAGCAACCCCCAAATCCAAAATCCGAAAGAAAGTCTCAAGAGAAGACCTCAAAACAAATTATTATTTTGGCCTAGGGTTATGTGAATACGTACAGTACTGATAATAGGCTGACTGACCTTGGAGAGGGTTGAGGATGCAGAACAGGTATATTGCATAGGAGGTCCGTTGGCTGGCTGGCTGGCTCGTTTACAAAGTAAAATAACAACAACAGCACGGGTTTAATTCCCGCACTGGTTATGGTTACTGTGAGAGACTCTCTTTCTCAACCTGACTCCTCACCTGAAGCATGGTGACCTTCAAATTAAATTACCACCAGTTGTCTCTGCAATGAGAGAGCAGCTCTGTGCTGGCTTTACCTTGATGTGGAGAAGCAACCTTTTAGCTCTGATATGCCTTCTATTTTAGCAGCTAATGATTAATGTGTTCATTTAACATTTCTATTTGCAATCTTTTCACAAAATCATTCACTAATCAAACAATTTGATGGCATTAATATTTGAACTACATAAGATGTGTGAATCTACCATGAGTGTTAAATAAGTCAGCAAGACTCAAAGCACAAGCTGCCTGTACAAGGTATAAAGAATTTTACTATGTAAAGGATTAATGATTAAAGCAGTGACTTATATTGGATCACAATCTGTACTTATTACTCTGTTCAAGCATTCCCTGTGAAATGGAAGCTGAGAAATGACAGTTGAGTATCATTGGTAGATGTTTAAAGAAGGAATATGACATTTTGCTGGCTGCTGTTTTATCACTAGAAGTGACTCATTTATCTTAAACAGTTTAATGTTTCAGGTAGATAGTATAAAGGAATGTTGCATGTGCAATAAACTTCTGTTGGCTGTGATCTCCAAGGATAAGTTTTGGTCTCGAGACTCTTTTCCAACATTCCATGTTGACAAAAAAGGATTCTAAATCTTGAGTTTTTAATAGATCAAAATATTCAATAAGTGTTTTGCACATCTCCATTAAGGTTTCGCCCCTCACCTTAAACCTATACCCCCCCCTAATATTTGACATTTTCACCCTGTGAAAAAGACTATCCACTCCATCTATGCCTTATAATTTTATATACTTCTATCAGGTCACCCCTCAGCCTCCGACCTTTCTACTTGTGTAATTTCTTTTCTTTATGACTTGTAGTTCACTTATTAGCCAAACAGTAGTTTCTTGTAGTACAGTATATAAAATATAGTTTTTGCTTTACAGAGGTATTTGAAAATTATCTTGATAAGCCTAATACAAAAAGCTTTGACGCATGAACTTTTTTTTTCAGCAATGCTAATATAATTTAAAATGTGAGCTGCAAATGCTTTCCTTGTTTGCTTTTCAATTTATGTTCATCATTATGGGTATTTATTTCCCTCCGACCATTAGGATTAACGGTTTTCTCTAGGAGTGATTTCCTTTCTGAATCTCTACATGTTACAATAACATTTGCATAATGTTTTTAAATTAATGGGGCTGTGTTTGAAATGAAATGTGACTTTCCTTTTCAGTAGATGAGGTTACGATAGCTTGAATCATACAACAGATTTACAACATCTGGTCTTGACTCTTTGTAGTGAAAACTGGAATAGGCACACATGCATGAGCTTTGTTTCACCATTTTGTTCCTTTAATTTTAATGTTGTACCAGGTGAAATAGGAACAACTTTTTTCTTAATGCAAAAGATGCTCTGTTGGGGTAGATTGTTGAGGAACACAGGTGTTTTGGCATTTTATTTCACATGAACTGCCATTTCCTGAGTTGAATTGTATCTGTACTAAAAGATTGCTCCATTAGCAAAGGTAAGTGAATCAGCACATACAGAACAATGGACTTGTGTTTTTATTGTAAAGGATTTGAATTGGATTATTGTAATGTTGACCACCTACCATCATGCTTTGAAAGTTTTATTTAAGGGAAGAAGCACACCATAGAAAGCTTTAATGAATTTGCATAGTTACTCAAATATTGGGTTCATCATAACCACCTATAGTTTCAGTTCAGCTCTCAGCTGTTGAATTATTCCAAATTGATATTCAGCAAGGATGTCAGAACTCTCTGCTTAAAAGAAAATAAGGCCATAGGAAATATGAAGAGTAGGCTGTTAAGCCAATCGAGCGTCAACATTTCTTACATCCACTTTTCTACGTTTTCCTATAATCCTTGATTCCCCTACTGATGAAAATTTTATCTATCTCAACTTTAAATATAAGTAAGGACTTTGCCGCCACTGCTTTCTGTGGCAAGGAATTCCAAAGATTTAACGCTCGTCATTTACATTAATGATTTCGATAGGAGCATAGGAGATATAGTTAGTAAGTTTGCAAATGACACCAAAATTGGATGTGCAGTGGACAGTGAAGAAGGTTACCTCAGAATACAATGGGATCTTGACTAGATGGGCCAATGGGCTGAGAGGTAGCAGATGGAGATTAATTTAGATAAATGCAAGATGCTGCATTTTGGGAAAGCAAATCAGAGCAGGACTTATACACTTAATGGTAAGGTCCTGGAGATTGTTGCTGAACAAAGAGACCTTGGAGTGCAGGTTCATAGCTCCTTGAAAGTAGAGTCGCAGGTAGATAGGATAGTGAAGAGGGTGTTTGGTATGCTTTCCTTTATCAGTCAGAGTATTGAGTATAGGAGTTGGGAGGTCATGTTGCGGCTGTACATTGGTTAGGCCACTGTTGGAATATTGTGTGCAATTCTGGTCTCCATCCCGTCGGAAAGATGTTGTGAAACTTGAAAGGGTTCAGAAAAGATATACAAGGATGTTGCCAGGGTTGGAGGATTTGAGCTACAGGGAGAGGTTGAATAGGCTGGGACTGTTTTGTCTGGGACGTTGGAGGTTGAGGGTGACCTTATAGAAGTTTACAAAATCATGAGGGGCATGCATAGGATACATAGACAAAGTCTTTTCCCTGAGATGGGAGAGTTCAGAACTAGAGGGCTTAAGTTCAGGGGAAAGATATAAAAGAGATAATGGGCAACTTTTTCACGCAGAGGATGGTGCATGTGTGGAATGGGCTGCCAGAGGAAGTGGTGGAGGCTAGTACAATTACAACATTTAAAAGGGTATATGAATCGGAAGGGGTTAGAGGGATATGGGCCAGGTGCTGGCAAGTGGGACTAGAGTAGGTTGGGATATCTGGTCGGCATGGACAAGTTGGACCAAAGGGTCTGTTTCCGTACTATACATCTCTATGACTCTATGTTGTTACACAATTTTTAATGTGAGAGGACAGAGATTTTAAAAAGGCATGAGAGGCAATTTTGTTTTTACACTGAGGGTGGTTCACGTGTGGAATGAACTTCCTGAGGAATTTGTGGATTTGGAAACAATTATAAAATTTAAAAGACATTTGGATAAGTACAAGAATAGGAAAGGTTTGGACGGACATGGGCCAGGAGCAGGAAGGTGGGACTAGTTTAGTTTGGGATTATTTTCTACATGGAATGGTTGGACTGAAGGGTCTGTTTCTGTATGACTCCATGACCTCCAGAGCAGGTTGGACTTGAACCTGAGTCTATTGGTTCAGTGGTTAGGAACATTACCACTGTACCACAAGACGGCCTCCTAATTCACACATGTAGATCCAGTATCTAATGAGTAAAAGGGATAAATCGCTCCTGAATCAACCTGCTCAGAGTTGTCACTACACATCATTAGAGCAGGTGGGATCCAAACCCAAGTCTGTAATGAGTAATAGGGCTAAATCACTCCTAAAGTGTGTAATCCAATTGATATTTAAAGAACTCATCTAAATATCTGGGTTCTGCCTTATTAACATACTTATCAAATTGCATTCTAACCAAGAACTCTAGGTGCCAGGAAAAAGACACATCAATTAATCATGGGTCTTTTCCCAAAGTTATTTATAATAAAAGGACATTATGCCATATTTTCCCCACTTTTCATGAAATGCACTCCATACTAAGGGAGTGTATTTAGAAAATGTATGAGAGCTGTTGACAGGAATTGCACGTCAGATGAGATTGTGGATATCTTTAGAATTACTTTGAATTTTCCCAGAAATAATATTCAGCAAAAATGCTTTTAAGAGCCATTAAGGAAATGAGTTTGAATTAACTTGAAGACATAACATTAGCTCAAATCAGCAGGCAATTTGCTATTCCTGTAGAACTGTGGAAGCAAATACACAAACTACCAGATATTTTTGAATCAATCTATTTAGGGATGTTATGACACATCAGTGGGACAGGTGGGACTTGAACTGAGGCCTCCTGATCCAGAGGCAGGGACACTACCACTGCACCACAAGTGCCCCACACAAATGACTCAATCAACCTGATAAATCTGATGTTTCATAAACTAAATGGGGTGAATTTACATGTGATCAATAGGATTATTGGGCGGGGGGGGCATGAAAAAATGCTTTGTAGATATTTTCTAAAGAACCTACTAGGAGGTGTTATGGCATATCCCTGGAGCAGGTGGGACTTGAACCAAGGCCTCCTGATCCAGAGGCAGGGACACTGTCACTGTACTACAAGGTATCATTTGTTTTAGATCTGCTTTACCATCACACATTGCAAGTTTTTAAAAATTTGTCTTATGAAGGGAGATTGAGCAGTTTAGGCTTATACTTGCTATAGTTGAGAAGAGTGAGAAAGATCTAATTAAGGTACATTAGATGCTCAAGAGGATTGACAAAGTGAACATACAGATGATGTTTCTTTTTGTAGGGCAATCAAGAATGAGGGGTCATAGTTTTAGGACAAGGAGTAGCAGATTTAAAACAGAAATGAGAGGACATTACTTATTTGTGAAATTCACTTCCCTAGAGTGTGATAGATGTTAGAATATTGAGTAAATTTAAGGAGGAGGCAGACAGATTTTTAATTAGTTATGGATTAAAGGGTTATGAAGGGAAGGCAGGAAAGTGGAGCCGAGATCATCTGCCATCTTATTGAACAGTGGAGCAGGCTCAAGGCCTTGAATTGCCTACTCCAACTCGTTACGTTCTTTGACCCCTTTTATCAAGACATTTACCATTTTCCCTATTTTAGGTACTATGCATATTTTTAATTAACACGTTCATCTGTGTTCTGATACACCATTGGAGCAGGTGGGACTTGAACCCAAGGCACCACTGCACCACAAGAGCCCCTGGAAAAGCTTTGGGCCCATTAGTGGACAGGAGGGAAATACAGGCCAGCTGCCGTACCTGCAGGTCCTGTTTCCACGGTCCCAATTACTCGTGGTTTACCGTGGCCTGAACATATTACAGGAAACATTTCAGAACTAGGGACCAGGGGGCTGCTGGGAAGAAAGTGAGGACTGCAGATGCTGGAGATCAGAGCTGAAAAGTGTGTATGCCCGAAACGTCGATTCTCCTGCTCCTTGGATGCTGCCTGACCTGCTGCGCTTTTCCAGCAACACATTTTCGGCTGCTGGGAAGGTAAATTTTCCGTTTAAATGAATGGTTTTGCAATGATCTGTGGTTTTGGGCTTCCATAGTAGGTCTTGGAACATATCCCCCATGGCTTGAAATTCTCAGCAGGTCTGGCAGCATCTGACAAAGGGTCAGTTAGACTCGAAATGTCAGTTATTTTCTCTCCTTACAGATGCTGCCAGACCTGCTGAGATTTTCCAGCATTTTCTCTTTTGGTTTCAGATTTCAGCATCTGCAGTAATTTGTTTTTAGCCAATAAAGGGAGCAGGGCAATGCACACAGACACAGGAAAATACTGCATTATTCTGATCAGACTCCTCTGGGTGGCTGCCAAGTTACCTAGCAGGAATATCACTTGGACGCCACTTGGAAGGTAATGAGATTGGCACAGAGAGCCAATTCTCTGTCCCAGGACTCTGCTCAATCCTCGACGTGGGCAGTCCTCGAGAAAAGGTGGAAGTCTGATAAGTAAATTAAAAATCAAATTAAATGCGTACAATATTTGTCTAAACAGAAGAAGCTTTTTGCTCCTGACAACAGCTGTTCCATTCACATCTATAATATTTTGGAAGATTTTCCCAATGTTTTACTGACATAGTATACACAGCAGGAAGATTTGCTCTGATCCCTGTAGAGATCAATAACACTTTGAAAGAAATTTGAACTTTCAGAGGATGACTGATAGCAAGATTTCAAGTTTTAAGACATTTACTCTAATACTCAAAACTAAAAGCTCACATGAACTAAACATTATTCATTTTAAAGTCCAGGAGGTCTGTCAAGGGTCACTGCTGTGGTAGGGAAAATGGGAAAGTCAGTTCTGGGAGTTGGAGGCAGTATGATGGGATATAGACAGACAATAATTGTGATGAGCAGGGAATCTCAACATACAAAAGCGTCAACAATGGAGCATTGGAGGATATGGCTAGCCATTGGAGGAGTACTGAGCAACCTCGATTATCTGAACATTGATTATCCAAACAAGACCTCAAGGTCCCAATGGTTGAGTAAACTGAATTATCCGAGGATTCGATTATCAGAGAATTTGATTACCCAAACAAAATTCTCCCCACCAGTGTCATTCGGATAAGCAAGGTTGCCCTGGAGTTAGTAATGGTCACAACCACACTGGCCTTGACAGAGGGGCATTGAGGCACCATGGTTGGTTTTTACTAAGCTGCAGGGCCTGGACTCAGGGGATAATGTTAGGAAACTGGGTTGCACTTCAAAGAGGTATATGGAAATGTGCAAGTACTGATGTACTTGATGGAGAGCGTTAGAAAGAAACGTGGAGATTTGTTTAGGGAGGCGGGTGGAGAGGGAAACTTGATTAGCAGGCTGAGCCTGCGACTCCTGCTGTCAAGCATAAATTGGGTTGCCTTATACATTCTTGCAATTCATAAATGTTTGCTGGCAATGAAAAATGGCTATGACCACAACTCCTAAATTTTCTCATAAAATGGCAAAATACTGCAGTCACTGGAAATCTGAAATAAAAACAGGAATTGCTGGAGGTACTCAAGCCTAGCAGCACCTGTGGACAGAGAAACAAAGTTAACATCGAGTCCCATGTCAGAACTGTCATTCTCAAGAAGAGTCATACCAGGTTTGAAAGTTAACTTGCCCCCTCTCTCTCACCACAGTGCTGTCAGACCTGCTAAGCATTTTGTGTTTTTATACCTGAATTTTCACATGACATCTATCCATGCAAATGTAGAAGAGATAGGTTTGACTTGTCTCTCCTTTCCACCTAAGGCCCTGGGGCACTCCTACCAGTGAGAAAAGTGATTTATGCGCATTGCTTTCAATTTGGTATGGTGTATTGGCTGCTCAAAGCACAGGTAGCTCTGCAATAGGGAGACTAGATATAGATCGTGGACCACTATACAGAAGACCTCCATTCAGTCCATGAGCCTCCCATTCTGGTTCAGCTTGTCCTCATGCTGACCTGTTCAAGAAGAAAGCCAGAAGATAGAGAATTATAGACCAGTTAGCCCAACCTCATTCGGTGGTAAGATTTTAAGAGTCCATTATGAAGGATGAGATTACAGAATACTTGGAAGCGCATGGTAAAACAGAGCTGAGTCAGCACCATTTCATCACGGGGAGAACATGCCTGAGAATTATTTGAGGACATAATGACAAAGGAGAGCCAGTGGACGTGGTCCATTTGGATTTCTAGAAGGCCTTTGACAAGATGCAGCACAGGAAGCTGCTAAATAAGAGCGCATAGTATTAGGCGCGAGGCATTCCAGTCTAAGATAATGGTGGAATAGGGCACCTGTGCCAGAGCTCGTCCGCTACGTCTACTTTTCTTCTTTCACTCTCTCTTTTTCTCATATGTACCTTGTCCTGAGCTTGGATAGAGCCTGAGGATGGGCGACTTTGTTGCTGGTTGAGTCTAGCGATGGTGGAAGGCCATCACAGCAACATTGTTGAAGTGGGCCCAGTGGTGAGAGATGGGACGCTGACATTAGTTTGTCTGGTGCAGGCAGCAGCGAGGTGGTGCTGGAGGAGTGTCGGCCCAGCGGCAAAGATTGCCCCTGAGGATCGATGTTGGTTGGGTCCGGTGTAGACGGCAGCGTAGGTGATCAGCTGGCTCAGGACTGATGGACTGTCTTCAAGCGATATCTTTCTTTTTTATTCTTATTGTTAAACCATTCAAAATGGCATCATTTCAAGGCAACAAATGAAAGTCTTTCAGTATACTGTATATTATTGTATACTTACTGTAATATACATGTGACAATAATATCAAAATCAAATCAAAAGTACTGGAATGAATAGAGGATTGTCTGACTGGCAGAAGGCATACTGTGGGGTTAAAGGGTGACTTTCTCAGGATGGCAGCTGGAGACTCGTGGAGTTCTTCAGGGGTCAGTGAGGGGTCCACAACTAGTCACATTATACACTTACAATCTGGACAAAGGAACTGAGGATCTTGATGTTAAATTGGCAGATGACACAAAATTAGAGTCATTGAGCAGTACAGCATGGACACAGACCATGCTGACCAGATATCCTAAATTAATCTAGTCCCTGTGGGATCGTGTTCAAATAATGACCAAATATCAGTGAGTGGCAAAAATAGGCTCTTTTATTCAGCAATCACAGCACAAGTTTGAGGCAGCAATAAAATCCCTAAATATATTAAAATTCCATTACTGGGGTGTTATATTTTTTGTCTATAGTTGACAAAGGTTCGAAGAGCTTCTGTCCTGGGAGACAGAAGATGGGTTAAAGCATGTTAAATGCTGGCTGCTTCTTCTGGTGAGATGTCTGTCCCGTCTGCTTGCATAATTCAGAGGTGTTAGTCCTTTTGTCTTTTAAGTTAGTAAATGTTAGTAAAAAATACTCTGTCTATATGCTCTAAATAAGTTAGAAGTTGTACCTATACTTAATAAAAGAATGAAGGATATTAAACGGATTAGTGCAGCTGGGTTGTGAGATTTATTTAGTATTTGCCAGTATGAGTTTCATTCATACATGCAATTTCATGGAAGTGCTGTTTTGTCAATTTGTTTCTTAAAGGGGTGGCACAGCGGCTCAGTGGTAAGCACTGCTGTCTCACAGCGCAAGGGTCACAGGTTCGATTCCAGCCTCGGGCGACTGTCTGTGTGGAGTTTGCACATTCTCCCTGCATCTGCATTGGTTTCCTCCAGGTGCTCCGGTTTCCTCCCACAGTCCAAAGATGTGCAGATCAGGTGAAGTGGCCATGCTAAATTGCCCGTAGTGTTAGGTGCATCATTCAGGGGGAAATTGGTCTGGGTGGCTTACTCTTTGGAGGGTCGGTGTGGACTGGTTGGGCAGAAGGGCCTGTTTCCACACTGTAGGGAACCTAATCACTAATCAACAGGCACTTACTAATTGGGGAATCTATTCAGGTCCAGAGGATGGTTGGTAAGAGCTGATTAATATTAAGTTAAAAATCACTTTTGATATAGCATCAGTCTGAGTCAAGATTGAGATACAGACAGTCTCTGACCTCACACCTTTAATGCATTGTCTGAACTGAGATGTCACCCTTTTTTTATAAATCCTTAAGTTATCTCATGAATGTGACTTAAAAGAAGTTCTGGGATTTACATTTTAATGAACAGACACCTGCAGCCCATTCTAAAAGATGGAAAACTTAACAACAATTGAGGTTTGTTAAATACATCATTTACTTGCATGACACTATCATCTTTTGCTATAAATAACCACCTGATGAAGAAGCAGCACTCTGAAACCAGTACTTCCAATTAAACCTGTTGGACTATAACCTGTTGTTGTGTGATTTTTAACTTTGTACACCCCAGTCCAATACCGGCATCTCCAAATCATGGCTATAAATTCTGTCCTGCTTCACAGCCACCTGATGAAGGAGCCGCGGTCCAAAAACTAGTGCTTCCAAATAAAACTGTTGGGTTATAACCTGGTGTTGTGAGATTTTTAACTTTGTCCACCCCTGTCCAACA
Source organism: Chiloscyllium plagiosum (assembly GCF_004010195.1). Classification (NCBI taxonomy): domain Eukaryota; kingdom Metazoa; phylum Chordata; class Chondrichthyes; order Orectolobiformes; family Hemiscylliidae; genus Chiloscyllium; species Chiloscyllium plagiosum. The sequence continues at coordinate 30,388,788 of NC_057726.1, forward strand.
CCAGTTCCTCCACATCCTGATTAATATATAATATTTTGTGGAGACCTGTTAGGGATGTTATTGTTCTGTCTGCTACTCTTATTAAGAGGTAAACACTGCTTGTAGCAATGGCGGATAAGGTGTGAAAATGCAATAAAACATAGCGAGCTGGTGAGTGAGTTAATAAAAATAACCTATAACAAAATATCTCAGAACACAATATCTCACATCGCATTTGCCAGGATTTGGCCCATATCCCTCTTCCTATTCATATACACATCCAGATGCCTTTTAAATGTTGTAATTGTACCAGCCTCCACCATTTCCTCTGGCAGCTCAATCCATACATGCACCACTCTCTGTGAAAATGTTGCTACTTATGCCCCTTTTAAATCCTCCCCCAACATCTTAAACCTATGCCCGCTAGTTTTGGATTTCCCCACACCAGGAAAAAGACCTTGTCTATTTACCCTCATGATTTTATAAACCTCTGTAAGGTCACCCTTCAGCCTCAGACGCTCCAGGGAAAACAGCCCTAAGCTATTCAGCCTCTCCCAATCGCTCAAACCCTCCAACCCTGGCAGCGTCCTTGTAAATCTTTTCCTGACTTTTTCAAGTTTTGCAACATCCTTCCTATAGGAGGGAAACCAGCAGTGAACGCAGTATTCCAAAACTGGCCTAACCAATAAAGGAAAGCATACCAAACACCTCCTTCACTGTCCTGTCTACCTGTGACTCCATTTTCAAGGAACTATGAACCTGCACTCCAAGGCTCTCTGTTCAGCAACCCAGCCCAGAACCTTACCATTCAGTGTCTAAGTTCTGCCTGATTTGCCTTTCCAAAATGCATCACCTCACATTTATCTAAATTAAACTCCATCTGCTACTCCTCAGACCATTGGCCCATCTAATCAAGATACTTCTGAGGTAACCTTCTTGACTGTCCACTATACTTCCAATTTGGTGTCATCTACAAACTTACTAATATTACCTCCTACGTTCACATCCAAGTAATTTATATAAATGACAAAAAGCAGTTGACTCAGCACTGATCATTGCGGCATACCACTGGTCACAGGCCTTCAGGATGAAAAGCAACCCACCACCATCACATATGTCTTCTACTTTTGAGCCAGTTCTGTATTCAAATGGCTAGTTTGGTGGATAGGCAGGTAGTGTTGGGGAGACAGGAAGACTGCAGAAGAATTTGGACAAGCTAGGAGATAGGCAAAGAAGTGTCTGATAGAGCATAAGGTACAATGTGAGGTTATGCACTTTGGTAAGAAGAATAGTGGCATAAACTATTTTCCAGATGGGGAAAGGGTTTGGGAATCTTAAACACACAGGGACTTAGGAGTGTTAGTTTAGGATTCTCTTATGGTTAACATGCAGGTTCATTTGGCAGTTACGAAGGCAAATGCAATGTTAGTATTCATTTCTTGAGAGGCAGAATACAAGAGCAGGGATGTACTACTAGGGTTACATAAGGCTCTGGTCAGACTGGAGTTTTGCTCCCTGTATCTAAGAAAGAATGTGCTGGCCTTGGAAACGGTCCAGAGAAGCTTCACAGGAATGATCCCGGGGATGAAGGGCTCGTCATATAACCAGCAGTTGAGGACTCTGGGTCTGTACTCGATGAAGTTTAGAAGGTTGAGGGGGGAATCTCATTGAAACTTACAGAATACGGAGAGGCCTGGATAGACTGGATGTGGAGAAAATGTTTCCACTAGTAGGGGAGACTAGGACCTCAGGGCACATCCTCAGGGTTAAGGGACGACCAGTTAGAACTGAGATAAGGAGGAATTTAACTGTACAAATGCAAAAACCAGAATTTGCTGTCAGTTTTACATTAGCGAACATTAACTGTCTCATTGTCATTTCAAAGCAACTTTGTTAAGATCCCTGGGTAGTTTATAGCTTAGGATCTCTTATTGTAGGCATCATTAACAGGAGACCTTCTCCATGCTATGAAGATAACTTCCAGCTCCTAGCCAACTCTCAAATCAATCACTAGCCTAACGGAAGCCAAGAACCGTCAGGCCTAGTTGATGACTGTATCAAACCGTCACCCTCTACTGGTAGAATTAAAAATTGGGTCTGGGCATGACAGCAGAACAAGAATGATTGCATAATCTTCTTCCTCGAAATTCCCTGTTCATTTATATTTGTACAGCATATCAAAACGATATACAGAGATTGTTGTGATTTTATCTGTGGTGTGTGAGTAGCACAGTTTATACTGTGGGCCTGGAAACAGAAGACAGGAGCAATCAGGAAAAATCTCTGAGCACATATCTAACACCACATCTGCTGGGAAAATAGTGTCCCTAGGCTTTCATGGTTTGAATTGAGCCTAAGTTTGAATTTTGGGAGCAGCAACTTAAAAGATCTCAGCAGTCTACAGTCCTGTACTGCCACCTGCTGTCCAAAGCTCTAGTGTAAAGTTTTATTATCAACTTAATTCAAATACACAGTCATAGAGATGTACAGCATGGAAACAGACCCTTTGTCCAACTCGTCCATGCCAACCAGATATCCCAACCCAATCTAGTCCCACCTGACAGCATCCGGCCTATATCCCTCCAAACCCTTCCTATTCAAATACCCATCCAGATGCCTTTTAAATGTTGCAATTGTACTAGCCTCCACCACTTCCTCTGGCAGCTCATTCCATTATTAAGGAGCCATAGAATCAAACAGCATGGAAATAGACCCTTCGGTGCAATTCATCTGCACCGACCAGATGTCCTAATTTGACAGTCCCATTTGCTAACATTTGGCCCATACCCTCTAAACCCTTCCTATTCATATACCCATCCAGATGCCTTTTCAAATGTTGTACTTTATTTGACATAAATTGTCTCCTGCATAATGCAAATACAACTGAACATGTAATTTTACCACCTCACTTATGTTCTAACTGGCAATAACTCCCAGCATGCATCTGAAAATGCCATTCCAACATTGACATGAACATCACTGAGAATCAGAAATTGATCAGTGAAGAGTTAAGACAAATGGAATGGACTTTTGGGAGAACTCAGTGGAAATTGAGGATTTTAAAGCAAGTCAGGGAATTGAAACCAGGTGATGAAATAGACAAGCTGCTTCTTGATGATGTTGGCAACACTGTCTCTGGAGGAGCTTGAACAGGGCAGATGCCAGAGAATATAACCAGGCAGTTTAGTTTCAATAATTGGCAAGAAATTGCCACTTATGCTCAACTTTCAGTCAAAGCTTTTGTATACGGGCCTGAAAGGGTTATTGCTGAAGGGTGCAATAAACATCACCCACCATAATGATGCCATATGGACTTGATGACAGAATAGTTTTGAATCTCAAAGGAATGAGAGCTAACATCTGGAACTTCCTCAAAGTCTCTGTGATATCAACATAATTTGTAACCACCCTTTAAACTGTGAGCCCACACAGCCACTGGAAAGCTCAGCATACACCAACTGGCATAACTGCTGCTGCACAGAGGGAATATTGCCAGTAAATTAAGATATCTAAGTTACTTTAACTTCAGCCAGGCTGAAAAGCATGAAGTTAAAGAATGCTTTTGCAATGGGGAGGATTTTGGGTGTAAGGGTGGAGGAGGATCCTATCTCTCTCCTTTTGGGCCTGCCCACTGTATTTCCTGCAGACGCACATAAGAAAAACGTTTTAAAATTCTCATGTTCTGTGCAAGAAAGAATATCTTGCTAGGTTGGATATCCAGAAAACCCCCAGGCCTGTCGGGTTGGCAGAATATTGCTATGGAGCATATTTCGTCAGATTTTCTCACAAATATGGTACACCACAAAACTGAAAGTTTTTACAAGACATGGCAGCCCTTTTTGGAATACCTTGATACAGATTTATCTGCCACACTAACAAGGGCTTTTATATAGCCGCAATGATTGGGTTTTAAGAGTCCAATATCCAGGGAGGAGGAACTGTGAACGTATGAGCATTTTGTTTGGCTGGGCTGAATTATTACTATTTATTAGTTTGTTGTTGGTTATTTATTTATCTTGTTAAATAGCCAGTTTGGGGTTTTCTTTTATTCTGTATTTTTCTATATACGTTTATACATTTATAGAACAAAGAACAAAGAAAATTTATAGCCCAGGAACAGGTCCTTCAGCCCTCTAAGCCTGAGCTGATCCAAGTGTACTGTCTAAGCCTGTCGGTCAATTCCTAAGCATCTGTATCCCTCTGCTCCCCACCTACTCATGCATCTGTCCAGGCGCATCTTAAATGAATCTACCGTGCCTACCTCTACCACCTCTGCTGGCAATGCATTCCGGACGCACACCACCCTCTGTGTGAAGTACTTGCCATGTGTATCCCCCTTAAACTTTTCACCTCTCACCTTGAAAGCGTGACCTCTCGTTGTTGAATCCTCCACCCTGGGAAATAGCTTGTCTCTATCTACCCTGTCTATACGCTTCATGATTTTGTAAACCTCAATCAGGTCGCCCTTCAATCTCCTTTTTTCTAATGAAAATAAACCTAACTTACTAAACCTCGCTTCATAGCTAGCACCTTCCTTACCAGGCAACATCCTCATAAACCTTCTCTGCACCCTCTCCAAAGCGTCTACATCCTTTTGGTAATGTGGCGACCAGAACTGTACACAGTATTCTAAATACAGTCGAACCAATGTCCTGTACAATTTTAACATGACTTGCCAGCTCTATCCTCAATACCCCGTCTGATGAAGGCAAGCATGCTATATGCCTTCTTGGCCATTCTATCCACCTGTGCAGCAACCTTCAGGGGACAATGGACCTGCACTCCCAGATCTCTCTGCCCATCAACTTTTCCCAAGGCTCTTCCATTCATTGTATAATTCACTCTAGAATTAGTCTTGCCTAAATGCATCACCTCACATTTGTCTGGATTGAAATCCAAATGCCAGTTTTCCATCCAACTCTCCAGTTTATGTTTATCCTCCTGTATTCTCTGACAGTCCCTTAATCTTTCTGCTACTCCACCAATCTTCGTGGAGTTTATACATGAGGGTGGGTTGGGGATTTTTAAATTTTTTTTGTACTGTTTTGAATTGCATTGTTTTGTACATGCTTTAATATTTTAAAAATCTATTTTTTAATAGAAATAGAAATCATTTAAAAAATGATTTTGAGCTCAGGTCAAACATTGCCAACTTAGTAAGCGAGCACCATGAAGGACAGCTACATAAACAGAGGTTCCAAACACAGATCCACACCAATAAGATCACCTGTTTATGTAACTTTAGCTGATTCCACCCCTCCTTGCCCAAATCCACATGCAGCTCTCATCCATGCTCTTGTTACCTCCAGACGTAACTTTTCCAACATAAACCAGTGAATAGATCTGGCTAAAGGAAATGTTTACACCATCCAAAACTCTTCTGCTTATGTCATTAGTCGAGCCTGGTTGAGCTCACCCTGCTCCCTTGTATTTCTAAAAAAGCAGTTCTTCAATGTTCGAATTTTGATCCTTGATTTCAAATCCCTCCATAGCCTTGCCTAATTCCCACAACAGTTTGTGCCAAGGCAGTAATCAGTAGCAAAACAAAAGTGCTTGTTTTGAAAAGTTTTCTCAGGGTATTCAGTTTACTGTTTTTGCTATTTTAAGTTTTTATCAACGTAGATGAGCTTGTATCTCATTTATCTGATTACTGTTCTGACAATTAATGGAACTGCAGCCCTGTTGGAAACAGTCTTGATGGGACTTATCACTTCTAACTTCCAGGGATTAGGATTGTGTTTACTGTCAATTCCATAGGAAAACATGTATAAAAATGAAAGTTGAAGAAATCCCACTTTTTCTCTTCAGTGATTATTTTGGAATCTCCCCATGCATTCAGGCAGGAACCATGGAAATCCTGGCTTCAGTGTGTTTCAAGGATCCACAATAGAACACTTGGTAATCTTGATAGTGAAGGAGTAATGAATGATTGGGAAATCTACAGATATCAATAAGTGGCCAAGTAATCTATAGGGAAAAGATGCCTGTTGACTGCATGGATGATAAATTGCTTTGGTTGAGTAATTGGAAAAGTGGAAAATGAAATTCAGTCTGGAGAATTGCAAGATTATACATTTGGGAAATGCAAACAAAGCAAGAGATTACATATAAACAGGAGATTATTGAGAACAGAGACATCATAAGAGACATTGGAAATGCATGTTCACAGATTCCTTAAAGGTGACAGGACATTCAACTAAAATGGAAAGGACGACATGTAGCATGCATTCCTTCATTGAGCAAGGCACGGAATACATAAACAGACACATAATGCTGGATATAAGATCCAGGTTCGGCCACAGCTGGGAGTTTTGGTTACAAAGCCCTGATCATCACATTACAGGAAGGACATAGCTGTTCTACAGAAAGTACAGAGGTAATTTACAAGAATGTTGCCAGAGTTTGAAAACTGCAGATATGGGAAAGATAGGGTTGTTTTCCTTAGAACAGAGGGCCCAAGGGTTTTTTTTAAAAGTCTAACCTAACAATCTTTAATGCTTCCAAATCAGAAAAATGAAAAATACTGGACAAAGTAAGCAGTAGAAGTCAATGGAGAAAAAGAATGAACAAACAAGAATCAATTGGGAGCGGGAATTGTGAGCTGTTCACTTCGGGAATGTGCAAATTAACCAATTAAAGGTTCATCCTACCATTGGTGTGACGGTCCTTACAGAAGGAGGAATCTTGGGAAAGGAATTCGCATTACCGTCCTTACAGCTACATCTCATCCGCTCAAATTAGGTCACATTTACAATCGGGTCCAGTGTTATGTGGAACAAAACCTTCCCCCCACCCCGAGAGCAGATCCGTCGCTTAAACATACCATTATTCAAATTTTACTCTTTACATAACGCAGCTTTCCTATTTGCATCAGCTCAAATAACACGTGTTCAATCCCAGTTAATAAAAAAACCCACCTGCTAACGAGGAGAGGCTGTTTGTAATCAATGGGGTCATCAGTATTTGAAGTGTTAGGAGTGACCTAAAGATGACTTTTCAATTTATCAGACTGCTGGAAAATTCTTTTTGTTTTTGAAAGGGTTTTGGTTTCAATGACTTTAGTCTTGAAAGCTTTGCCAGGGATGTCTCTTTGTAACAAAGTGTTGGTGAATCTCTCCTGGCCTGCGCTCTCTGAGAATGAGCATGGGAATGGGAGTGGGATTGAGATTGCTAATCTCTCTGGTACTGGCCGAGCCAGCTCTGTGGGAGAGGCAGGAGGGGACATCCTGAAACAGTGTATCATTGCTGTTCTGTGTGTTCTGATCATCCTGGGCAATACGGCCGTGTTATTGGTGATCTCCTCGCCAGTTTCTGGCTGGTCCAAAAACAGCCGCCTGGTCCTGATTTCACTGACCGGGGCTGATGCTGCCCTCGCTCTGATAGTCATCCCTCTGAATTTATATGGTAGCAGTGTACCCCAGCTCCGAAACCAGGCCGACTCCCCCTTCTGTCACATTGTGGTCTTTCTAGATGCCAGCATCCTAACTTCCTCCATCTATTCCCTGGCTACTATCAGTATCGAGCGCTACATCGCTGTATTCTTCCCACTCAGGTACAGCATGGTGATGACCAACTGCAGGATCAAAGCTCTCATTGCACTGGTCTGGCTTTTGCCACCCATCCTCTCGTTTCCCCTCTCCATCCCTCGGGGAATTGTCAAAGTTTACTTCTCCAGAGCATCTTTGATTTGTAATCTGGATTTCTCCAGCAATGTCACCTATTCTCTCCTGCTGACTGCATTCATCTTCTTCCCCTGCTCACTCATCATGACTTTTGCCAATTTCCGTCTCTGGTTTGTAGCCAGGAGTCAGAGGAATCGCTTTAAACTGTCGAAGGCGAACAGGAGACACGATGCTGCTTCCAGAATCCTTGTGCCTGTAGTTATCGTCTATTATATCTGCTGGTGCCCTTGTGTTTGCAACATGATCTACCAGGGTGAGTATTCTGAGAAGCAAAACACAACATTGACCAGAGTTTAATTTCAAGATATTCTTCAACATGTTATTGCTGAATGGTCTGGTTACCCTGCACCCTTTCCCCCACCCCCCTTTAAATAAGCAGAAATAGTCCCACTTCTGTCAGCTTTCCCCACCCTCTGCACCTGGGAAGACCACAATAGAATATCTTTTATGGTGGATCTGTTCTGGGGCCTTCATCAATCCCCTTCATGACAAAAGAAGGTCTGTTTAGAAGTTTGGAGTCATGGTTTGTGCCAGGTCATTGAACGCCAATTCCCTCACTGCACTTGACGGTTGAACAACCGTCTTTCTTTTGACTGCCCTGAATTTATTTTTATATTTAATTTTTAGTTGTTACTTCAAAGAAACTTTAAGTATCAAACCATAGTAAACATCACGTCTTTAAGACAAAAAGCTTGAAGCTCCCACCATTCATTGAGTTCTCCAGTATGTTCCCACCACTTCCAGTCATTTCAAGCATCCCTATGTGAGAAATCAACAAATTCCGTACAGACAATGGGTAAAATCTGGAACAGTCGTGAACTTTAATGACAAGATTTTGTCCACAATGATTTCAGTCCAGGAACTCTCAAAATTTCCACTCATGGTAATGTCAGAAGAAATCAACTGCATGCTTATTATTCCCTACTCTCTCTGGAATAACTTTCCTAAAATCATTCTTTTAGGGGAAAAATATTAACAGCTGACTTTGCAAATTCTCTTTTAAAAATACACATTACAAATTCTTTTACAATGGTGTGATTTTTGCAGAATATTGAGCCTTCAGGAAACCAATATAGAGTTCAATACTTTTAGCGCCTGAACACCACCACCTATGTCCTTTACCCATCCCATACCCAAACTTTATTGTCACTTGCGTTGCTTTCAGCACAGAAAACTCATTTTCACTTACAGTACTTATTGTTCTTCTCAGTTTTATTCCTCTCCCCCCAGACTCTGCCTCCACTGATCCCCTTCACTCCTTTACCCACCCCTGCTCTTCACCAGCTTTTCTCAGCTGCCACTGGTTCTGGATCACAGGATCCAAAACATTGACTCTCCACAACTGCTGCCAGACTTGCTGCGTTTCTACAACAACTTGTTTTTGTTTTGGAATATTGTGTAATTTTGTTTACAGATAATTGTCCAAGCTGTGACAAGTAAATACCTTCTTTTTAAGTAAAGTAAGATCTTTATTAAAAATCATTCCAGTTTACATTTATTAAAATAATTTTTCCAGTCAAAAGTTAATGCACTTTGTTTTGCGAAAACCAATTACACATTTGTGACAAAATTAGTATTTTTATTGCAAATTGTACTCTTAAGTATAAGATTTCTAACTGTTTTTCACCAAAAGTTTCAAAGTTTTTGAAACCTGTCAATCTGACAACGGGGGGGAGTTAGGTGCTGGTGAGAGAAACATTAAGGTGTCCATGTAGGAAAGTAGGCTGAGGAACAGCAGAGACAAAAGGAAAATGTCAGAAGTCTGACATTGTCTTTATGTAATTCAGTATGAAAGTCCAATTAGGAACTGTTTCTTTCCTTGGTTGTATTGCATCTGAAGACCTAACCTTATTTAACCACAAAATATACACACACTCTTGTTTCCTTTTGAAAACTACCTTTTTTTTAAGAATTTCAGCATCTATAATGGAGAAAATGGCTTCCTAAGCACTAGCCACTGTTAACTTCATTACACAATTTTTCTTTTAAATTGCAATTAGCAACCACTTCCCCAAAACAGTGCTTGAAAGTTTGTCCTCAGTGTAGTGATTCTGTTTATTGCTATTCATTTGTTCATGGGATGTAAGCATTACTGACTAGACCAACAGATTGTGCCCATCCCAAATTAACATTGAGAATGTGACAATAATCTGCTGTCTTGAACCGTTGCTGTCAAGGTGAAATAGGTACATCCACAGTGCTGTTAGGGAGTTGGGGCTTTGACCCAACAACAGTAAAGAAATTGTGATATTGTTCCACCTCTGGACAATATCTGACTTGGAGAGGAATTAGCAGAGCAGGTATTATTCCCAAGCATCCGCTGTCCTTGTTCTTTAAGGAGGTGGATGTTGCAGGGTAAGTTTACCTAAATATTGCTGTGTAAGTTTACCTAAATATTGTTATTTTTTTTAAAAACATCAGTCTATGAATTATTTAGTTGAGTCCATGTAACATTTGACTTCAATGTTGTCATCTTCCACCCTGAACTGACCTCTCAACTCCATGTCCATCCATCTGCGAGACTATTTCCTTCATTAAATTGACTGTCACTAATATTCAAAAGTCATCTACATGTGCCGTCATAACTCAAGACTTGACTACTGTAATACTCCTTGATTGCCTCCTAACCTATCCAAGTCTACCATTTGTACAATGGTCAGTGAGCCATTGCCCTTGGTCTGATTGACAGTGATTTTTCATTTCTCAACACATTGAATTCAAAATTCTTATCCTAGTTTATAAGTTCATCCATTGTCATTTACCATCATTATCTCTACAGTTCTCCAGCCTGTGTTTTAATTTCACTTTAACTCTAACATGAGCATGAGGAAAATACTGGTTTACAATGATATTTCAAAAAAGTAATTTGTTTGGAATTGATTTGCAGATTACTTGAATCACCACTAGTTTAAAATTCAGATAGTGTTTTATTGATAGTATTATAACATGAATTGGTCATTTATTTCAAGCAAACGCTCCTCTGTTAATTCTGTCTTAAATTCAGCTCTAACACAGCAGGGGGCATCAGAGTGGTTGGAATTCGTTGCCCTGTGGTTACCGTGTGGAAATGGTTTCTTCAACTGCATTGTGTACTTCTGGTTAAACCGAAGTTTCAGAAAAAAGTTTCAGGAAATGGGGCAAAATCTCTGCTTGTCCGAATGGTTTGTTACCCGAGATGCTGCAATTTCTCAAGTTCCAAATGGAAAGCTACTCGTGAAAGTTCAGAAACAGCATGGTGATGCAACAGCAAGGGATAGCAGCATCTCCTCTATGTGTAATTTGGTGTCTTTCAGCAGTGAAACCATTTTGTCAAATACGTAGTCTGTAAGTATGAAAAGGTGACATCAGATTGTAAAAAGACCTGTACAGGTACAAAACTCTTGTGACAGGAACATTTATGGTGGCGGTTGAGCAGGAAGCTGTGCACACCCACTGGAATGGGGAAATCTATCTTTTGATATTGATGTAACAGTTACCATTAATGCAATAGATACTAGAATTAAAATATGCACATTTAGTCTGGGCTTGATATCTTGCTCAAATGCAGCTCAGTGATAAAATACATTGTATAAGGTAACTCGGAATTGTTTCTAAAGCATTTTGTTTCTGTGTTTTGATCTTCTAATTGGCTAACTTAATACATTCCTGTTTTACACCATGTTAGATCTGTGTAGTGCAGCAAATCTGCTTGTCTTATTTATTAGATTAGGTTGATTCCTAGTTGTGCTCTGAAAATAATCATAAAGTAGCTCTTGTACTAGGGCAAGTCTCGGATCAGTGAAATTAGGCCGTCTATGAATATTCACACACATAATTGGTGGGTTTCTAGTTGAGACTAAATTAGACCAAATCAATATCACTGCCCTATATTCTCATTTTCTATGATAGCATAATACCAATGGTAAAAGAACCAGTGCAATTTAGAATGGTGCTTTACAGCAGTCTAGATATCCAGTATAAGGACGGGAATTCCTTGAGTTTTAACAAAGGCCATCAGCTTACAGTTTGCATTTTAAAGAAAACTTGTGGAATTCATCTCCTAACCTCACTCCCAAAGCATTGGTTGAAATTCCAAAGTTCTACATAATAGAAATGGATTTTTCTAACTGTAAATCAGAGGACCATTTACAATGCTGTTTCTTCAATTTACGTATTTAATGTAGTTAAGTAGTTATGGTTAGAACCACCTGAGGTGTTGCCATGAAAGTGATCAAGTGAGTAAAGCTCAAAGTAAACACTTGTGAATTTTGAACAAAAGCAAAGTACACAAGTTAGAAGGCTTGCAGAGTTTTTTCCCTGATTTTAAAGATTTATCAGAATTAACATTACACCATCTTCAACCATTCATTGGTGAACTGAAGTCCCTTTGTTCTCCTCTGAAACAAGCTTTTGCTATAATATTGACACAAAGCTTTTTTTGTATGTGTGGTTCAGAACAGCCTATATGATATAGCACTAGTGAATGGATAACTCTCAAATTAACACAATTTTAAAACAATTTGATATTACTAATTATCCTGATGATTTTCATAAGTTGGTACTAAATGAACAAGAATGACATTTTGGAAGAAGTTTTAATAAAAGTAACTTTTTTAAAAATAATTTTTAATCAGTCTACATATGGCCACTGAAAAGTTACTTTCTTTTAAAGTGAAAGTTAAAATGTAAGTTTTTTTCATAATTACCCTTCTGACTGATACAAACATTAGAATTTTTGGGTCTTGCATTGTTTGAGTGCCCAGTGTCAAATTTAAATCCTTAAAATCAACTTGAGGTTGCCTTTTTGAAAAGATTTCTGCAACTTCCAAATAAAGAGACCAATTGCGCAAGCTAAAAATTGAGCTTTGAAATCACATTCAATGGTGTTATCTTGATATGTACAAATAAGGCATGTAATCGTTAACTAAAGTTTAGAAGTTTCTGCTTAGTACAGAAGCATCACTATCTCATGACTGGAAAAGCTTGACAGAAAGCCTATTTCAATTCTCTTGATGGATGTCACATTTTAAAAAAATATTTTTGGGTAGTTAGGAAATCCTTAACATTGTGTAATGTGACCACTTGTTGCTGTTCACTTAGTCTTATGCCATATTGAATAGTTTTACATGTATAGTTGTCTTCGGTCAATAATATGTATAATACTACAGTTAAACATTTTTTTTCTTTGTGGATTATCTGAAAAGTTCTTAGTTTGTGATTAATAACACAATTAATTTATCAGAAAATAAAGCTATCATGCCTTGTGAATATCTTGTCATTCACCTTCCATTTTAACAATTTTCAACTTTAATTATGGTCTTGCTCACTTACATTCAAGGGAAGGTAATACACCAAAGCCTCTGTGATTCATAACCACTTGGCATTAAATAATCAACCTTTTGGTAATATTATTGTCTAATACAATTATATTATCAAGTAAAAGAGCATTGGTATCAAGTTACCAGTTAATGAAGAATGCACGTTTTTGACAATTTCTAGTGATAAACATAAAAATGTATGCTTGCTCTTTATAAAGGAAATGTTAGCATTTTTTAAAATCTTGGTAAAATTTTAAGTTCTGGATTTTAGTTGATATTTTTCAATCTTCCAGTGTAGTGACAAGATTTTTTTCAAAATCTACCATTTTCAAATGCAAAGGGGTTTTAATCATTTTTATGGCATTCAACCATCCTAAAAAAAAATTCATACCCACTCTTCATTTATAAACTATATGCAATATTTTGAACAATCTAGCCACACTTGCGTTTGAGAATTTATTAAAATAAATCTGATTATACAATAAGCAGATTCATATAGTGATTGCATCACCAACTCCTAAAGCCCTTCAGCATTAAACAATAATTTCAACAAGCTTGTTTATACTGTTTTTAAAAAGTAAATTGTCCTGGTATTTAAAAATAAAGCTTGACTTTTATAGTTGTAAACTGAATCCTTAACATTCTGTAAATATGCATGGTAGCTAAAGGAACTTTTATTTATCTCCCCTTGTTCCTCTGTTATTTTACAGTCTGTCTCCAATTGATTCTCTTTTTGGTCACTATCAATCCCTTTCAATTCCATTTTCCAAAAATTCCTTCTCTTTCTCCCCATTTTGAAGTTGGTATTTTGACAGTTGTCCCAGTGGTACTTACAAGTAGCCGTTCTTTGAGTGCAGATTGTCAAATGGAAGTCTGGTATTTTTAAAGCAACCTATCTAGATGTGTATGGCACACCTCTGCAGGTAAAGGGGCTTGAACCCAGGACTTCTGGCTCAGGGAGGGACATAACCACTATGCCACAACAGTCCTCAACTGTCAGATGTATTGATTTAAGACCAAATATTCATTCATCATCAGAGATGACTGGCAACTAACAGGCAGGAAACCCAGGGTTTATTTCCTCACCAGTAGAGGTAACAGACTGAGAAATTAATTCAGCTGAGAGTAAAATGTAAGCTAGATATTTGTCATCTCTTGCATACCATCTTGTACAACCTATCCCAGGGCAACTTCTGGTCTTTCACTCCATTAAGATCAGTAGAGAAATGGTCTCAAATGTAGAATGGTTCCCCTGCCTGGGAAGCCAGCTCTCATCTAAAGCTGACATGATATAGAGACTTAATGCTATATCCAATCCACAAGCCTCATCATCTGATGACTAAGGATGAACATCTCTAATTGTGACATCAACACTAATGCAAGCTTTTTGTGTATAAGGCAGTTGTCCTTGTCATCTTATATGGCTCCAGCACATGTCTAAACCACCTCTACTCGGCCAGCCATGTGTTTCAGATGCCTAAGTTCTGACTCTGAAAGCAAATCCTCTTTGCTCAGCTCAAGGAAGTCAATAAAATGAGAGGAGGACAAAGGAAGGCTTCCCTCAAAAAATGTAACACAGATGCCACTACCTGGGAGACCCTCACTGAGAGGGGAAAAAAGATACTGACTCAGAGGAATCTTCTGTAAAAAGGGAAACAATTCTTTGAGAACACTGGCAAAAGGAAATAATAAATAGGATCACTGCCATTCCTCCTCCAGGTTTCAAAGGCAAAAAGGACCAATTCTATCCTCCCAGAAACATCTGCGAAATGTGTCATCAGAGACGTGACTCTAGGCTCACACTGATCAGCCGCACAAGGACCCCAGAACCTGCGACTAGTGATGTGAAGTTTATTAGGTGGATAATCATACTTGTCAGAATGATTACTGATGATCATATGGTGTGTTTACCTATTAATGTTAATGACCCATGAACTCCAATATCTGCTAAAGTCACTCTTAATGATGACTATTGGAATAAACAGAAACATCTGTTAATCAGTAACTGCACATTGTAAAAAACATCTGCAAAATAAAACTAAGTTGGATAGCTATTTAAATTCACTTGTGACTACAGTAATTTAGGCCTCCAGTTTGCCCTTGAGTTCGGCTCACTAAGATGTTGCTGATTTGCAACATCTTGCTCTTTGCCAATGGTGGTATTTCCAGAGGAGTGTAGTCATTTTTTGTACTGATTAAATATTACTTTGCTCCATTACGTTGAGAGAAAAGTACATTAGGCCTCAATGACATTAAATGCTTCCTTAACTACTGATTTTTGATTCTCTCATTAATGCATATTTAAGAGAACATCAAATTGAATTAAAATACCTTAATCTGTATGCATTGTCAGTGCAATGCATTGTTACATGTTTTCCAAACAGCTGAAATGGTTCACTGGAGCCTTTTCAACACACACAAAGGAACTATAAATGAGTGTTATGGTTACTTATTAAGCTATTTAAATAACAATTGTCTGTCCTGATTATAGGAGTTATAAACTCCAGATAAACCGAATGTCCATATCCCTCATTTTCTCCTGGAAAACCTTCTCGAAGTGTTGCTTCTGTTCTTCTGTGAAATATTCCTTCCAGTCTCCGACTTTACCTAAATAACAAAACAAATCAGAAGACCATCACACCAACAGCAAAGGGAATAGTAATATTCTAGGTTATTTTAGTATCATTTTAACTAACCTTTTCTCATGAATTTGCCTCTTTGATGATCCATAATTTCATTAGGAACAAGTGTGTAGTTAATCATTTGATTATCTTTCATGTTTGTGAAACTGCAGTGCCATACAATTGTGTCCACAACATCTGGCAAAAGAGAATGTTCTAAAAATTTGCAGAGCTTTTCGACAGAGCATCTAAGATCCTGTGAACAATTACAAATGAAAACAAAGGCTTTTAGAAAATGCACTCTTTCTAAAATGGGAAACCTAAAATAGGAAATTAAGTCCTCAAGTTAATTTCATACATTTCTCTAATCCATCATTAAAACAAAAAACAGCAAAGCAACTTCCTTCTTTGTGGGTTTATGTTCCAGTAAGGGTGTCATGCAATATTTCCTTATTATGCTTTAAACTCTTATTTGGTTATAAATAAAACTATTCAGGCTTTGGCCTGTTTATTACTTTATTTCAGAAACATTTTGTGTGGCAATATTTGTCATCCCAAAAGGGTTGGGAAAAGTAAATTGTTATTTGAAATAATTATCTTACTGCTGCTTAAGGTCTGTTGGATTTCAGATGGGCAGCTGTGGAAAATATGATAAAATATTTAAATCAAAGGTGATATATTCTGCTTATGGGATAACCATCAGACCATTGAAAGCAAACAGTAAGAACCATGAAACTAACCATTTTAACCTCTCAGTTTAAAGATAACAGAATTTGTAAGTAATTTGAAAAGAAAAGGGAGAGGGCGTAGAACTGGCTGAGGCATTAGAGATATATACAACATGGAAACAGACACATCAGTCCAACTCATCAATGCTGACCAGATATCCGAAATAAATCTAGTCCTATTTGCCAGCATTTGGCCCATATCCCTCTAAACCCTTCCTATTCATATACCCATTCAAATATCTTTAAATGCTGTAATTGCATCTGGCTCCACCACTTCTTCTGGCAGCTCACTCCATCATGAACCACCCTCTGAATCCAGCACCTTCAGTAGTTTGCTCCCAAATCTTACCTTCTTTAGCTCCTCATAGGTTATGAACAAGAAGTTGAATTCTTCTCTGTGACTTAGCCAGTCTTTTATGTGTTCAAACCATGATCCAAAATGTACTGGAAAAGGTAGGAAAAAATTAAGATTTTACTCTGAAATTTTAACTGTTTTATTTAGCTGTTAGTGTTTTATTCTCTTTTTCAACAAATTTGAAAATAAAAGTAACCGAAAATTATTTTGAAATTCTGTCATAGTTATAGCATTGTTGTTCTTAAAAGTTACATTGCACTGTTATGCATATGTTTTGGACTGGAATTTTAATCCCAAGTTGTCATGTTAAAGAATTGAGTTATTAATTGTTTTTCACATTTATATTGACTCTGGAAATAATATATCCCAGGTAAGTTCCCGTCTGTCTATGCATTTTTCAAAATATTGGCTAATTGACAATACAACACTTTCCCTGCCTCCAAGTCTGAGAGCAGGAGTTTGATTATCCAGAGGAACACTAAAGTATTTCATACAAAGCTGGTTTTAATTATTAATTGCACATATGTTGTTTAATTCATTGGATGTCGTTGTCAGTTATTTTAAATAAAACTATCTCTATAGAAATAAGAATACTAAAGATTCTGGAAATATGTTAAAGTACTTTGATATCAAAATTCATTAGGTGCACTGTTCTTTATGAAAGCAAACCTGAATATTCACAGCAGGATTCTACAAGCCACTATTTGACTGCCTGCTTTTTAAAAATTATTCATTCACGGAATGAGAACATCCCTTCTCCATCTTAGAGGGCAGTTAAAGGCAACTGATGGTCTGGAGTCACATGTAGTCCAAACCAGGTAAGGAAGGCAGTTTTCTTCCATAAGGGGTATTAGTGAACCAGATGGGTTTTTCCCGACAATTGACTCACAGTCATCATTAGCCTTTTGATGCCAGATTTTTATTGAATTCAAATCCCACCATCGTGGGATTCAAACCCAGGTTTCCCAGAACATTACATGGGTTTCTGGATTCACAGTCCAGTGATAATACCACAGCACCATCACTTCTCCTCCTGGTCATGGATCAGTGGTGTGGGGACATTAACTAAGGAGATATCTGTAAGTAAGTATTGTGTTAGACTATGCATTTAATTTTACTGGCCCCAGGATGACAGGCTGTCTATTAAAATAGTGGGACTCTAATCTAGACTGTTAATTAAGTACTCAATTGTTTTAATTCTGCCAGGAACATGAGTATCGCTGGCTTTGCCAGCATTTGTTGTCCCGATCCTAATTGCCCAGAGGACAGTTGAGAATCGACCACATTTTGTAGGTCTGGAGTCATATATTTGCCAGACTAGATGAGGATAGCAGATCTCCTTCCCTAAAGAACATTAGTGAACCCATGTGGGTTTTTGCAACAATCAACATGATTGCCATTAGTCTAGCTTTCCATTCCAGATGTTTATGATTTCAGACTTTGCCATCTACCATCATGGAATTCAAATTCCATGCCCCCAGAACATGAACCTGGTGCTCTGGATTTCTAGTGATGCTACCACACCACTGGACTCTTCTTCTCATCCACTCCTCTCGCCTGAGGTATGGTGACTCTTGGGGTGAACCGCCACTCATCATCTCTCAGTAAATTGGCACTATGACAACTTTACTGCCTCCCCCATTGTATGGGACTGCTGGCACAGTGCCAGTGATATACTGGTGCCTTCTCTATGAATGGGATACTGCCAGTTTCAATTTCTGTGATAGCTTGTATGTGGGGGAGAGTTGTGGAACCAAATACTCCATTGTCCAAAGTGAGGGTAGCAGGAAAATGGAGGGCAGCTCCTCCAGCCCCAACAAACTCCCCTCACTCCCTTCATCAAACCTCCACTCAGAGGTTTCCCTCATCAATTCTTGATACCCTGATTTTTTTTTTAATACACAAATGTATATAGCCCCCAGGTTTCCTGTCTGTCACAGCAATGGCCACATCTGTTAGCAGCACCTCTATTCTGAAGAGCCCAACTAATCTCTTTAACTTAACAATGGACCTGTTATCAACCAGTCCCACAGTTGATGAATGTCGCTTCTGGTCTTACTTTGCACTGTGACATCAGGGTCCCAAACCCAGAGAGGTGCAGCCCAATAATTGTGCTCAAGTCAGAAAGGGGAGCTTCTGAATGCACCATCCTTCAAAGGTGAGCTTAGCAATAATGAATAAACTGAACCAACTTCAATAAGAAATTTGAATAAGAAAATCGTTAACAACTTGATACAATCCCTGGCATAAGAACTTTTAAAAATCTGTAAAACCTCAGCAGGTGAATAAGCATCTGTGGAGAAAAAACAATTTTGACAATTCATCTTCCAAATCCCTTCTATTCCTGATAGTGTTCTAGGAATCGCTTACAATATAGCTGTGGCTTTACAAGAATTTCTGTTATGGTATGAGTTGTTGTTGCGTTGAAGGGACAGAAATTTGTAATTTTTGGCCAAGTCCTCATTTCTGTGGGCACATGAGGTATGCCAAGTGATTTTATTAAACAGTAACACGTCAGAATTCTGCTCCTCCCTTTGTTTGATTCCTATTCTACAAAGACAGCTGTACAGATGATATTGCTTATGTGGTTATGAGGAAATGTACAGATCATTGTGGATGTAGTCCTCACTGGTGATTGCCTAACAGCTTGGTTTAAACAAGGACAGAAATCTTATTAGATTGGTGAAATTTGATGTACCAGCAATGGAAATCTCCAAATAGACACCATTAGAGTTTAAGTAGTAAATTAGAAGATCCAAATACGCACCTTTTCCAAGTAGAAATTTTTCCAGAAATTCCCCAAAAGTTCCAGGCTCTGGCAGGAATTTTGCCATTTTGTGGAAATGATAAAATGAAACAACTACGTCCATTGGATTTCTTGCAACATAAATTACCTGCGTAATGGGGAGAGAATGCGATGTTTAGCAATTTATAAGCCATTTGTTACAGCAGATATAAGTGGTGAAATGTTTTGAAATTTCTATTACATTATACAGGTAAAATGGAGACTGCTTTTTAAAGATATGGTTGCCTTCAATTCTGCTTTGTACAGATTGGATGGTTCACATGCTGATTAAATTTACTCCAACCCTCTATTGCCTAGGTGTTTTGTTTGAAATGTACTTGGCAAATATCCATTAGTCCTTATGGTATATAGTATAAAACCCATGCTTATCAACACTGAAGCTCTGGGGATGGTTGGTATAAGAAATGGAAATATTCACGTGTTTCAGTAACACTATTGGAGCTGGATAACAATCTAAAATTGCATCATAAAATAGCTGTCATGGCAAGTTGTCTGTACTAAGTTCAGTTTTGATTTTGGAACTTTTCTCTCTGCGATAAGACTAAAAATATGTTTGATATTACTTTTAAGACTCACAAGAAATATTCACTTCTCTGTAGAAGCTGGATCCAATTTTGCAAACCTAAAACAGAATAACTAAGAAGTTGTTTCATTTTGAGACTAACATTTACTGACTGCAGCATTTTTGCATTAAGGTTATTCAAGCAAAACCCAGCTGCAAAGATAAGTGTCATGAAACTTAACTGAATTCCACTAGATTAACTCCTATGCACAAGTTGCTTAATCTTTCATATTGTGAAAACTTGACCCAAGATGCAAATTTCTACTTAAACAGGATGTGCTTCTGTTCCTCTCTGTTGCATTGCATTCTGACCATGACAATGTTGCATTTGCTTTCTGTCCTGAATTTGTATTCTAGAAAATTCAGCCTCAAATACAAATGACTTTTTAATTACTGTAAAGGAGTGTTTTAAGCTATTGTCTCTAAAACAAAAGTTGGCTATAGTCTTATCTCACACGTGCAACAGGAAGTTAAAACAGTGCAGAAGTGCAAAGTGAGGCTGGGTATAGCAATAATGACATTTCTGGCAGATTTTTATTTTTAAATACATTGTCAACTTACAGTTTTCATACAATCATTAACATAGACTTAACTGTCATGTATTTACATACCTTTGCATTAGATTGTTTGAGGGACTTGGAGAGGATGTGAAAAGGTAGGTGGGTGGTAATAATTCGATTATCTAGCTTGTCCTGCAGAATGTCCTCACAATAATAATGTTCAATCCATGGTGTTCGAATCCAGTTAGGGATGGTTTTAGCAGGGACCTGGTTTCCATCACTACAAATAAGTGTGAGAATTTCCTGCATCCATGTTGTACCTATGAAAGCCAAACCAGATAGGATATTGTAGTCCAGCAGTTTTAGAGGACAAAGCAAACTTGGACCACATTTAAATGAAATGATTGCAGCAGCTAAACCTGTTGCTATAATGCAACGTTGTGGTATTGGGTGTAGGAAATCACCACTAACAAAGTAGACTTCACATTCCTGAAGTGGCATGGTAGCTCGATGATTAGCACTGCTGCCTCACAGCGCGAAGGACCTGGGTTTGATTCCAGCATCAGTTGACTGCCTGACTGTGGAGTTTGAACATTCCCCCTGTGTCTGCGTGGGTTTCCTTCGAGTCCTCTGGTTTTCTCCCAAAATCCAAAGATGTGCAGATTATGGTGAATTGGTTGTGCTAAATTGTCCACCTGTTCAGGGATGTGCATTAGTCAGGGGGTTAAATGTAGAGGTTACTCTTCGGAAGGCTGGTGTGGACTTGTTGGGCCGAAGGGCCTGTTTCCATCATGTAGGGTTTCTATGATTCCTGGTTTAATTTCAAATTTAGCCTATGAATTCTAAATTTATAACAATTGAAATGAACAGCAGATGAACTCGATCTCTGTTTTACCTTGTAAATTCTTATCTACACAGGAGATATCACACTTACAAGGTACTCCTTATCTGTATACTACATTTCTACAGGTCATATTATGTGCAGCATGACATAATCATGATTCATTCCTTATTCCACAAAACTACCATTCACCATTTTCCTTTTAAAAGCCTGGATCTCTGATTATTAATTCAGAGCTGTTCTGAAATAATGGAGATCTGGTTTTTTAAACAAATTGCCTGCCCTTGACCATATTTAAATCTTCAATATCTCTGAACAGCAGAATCCTAGGAGATAATTGGGAATGCAATCAGTTCAGAGCACTTGCTTTCCCACTGCCTGGAAACTTTGAAATGATGTTTGGAGTGCCAAACAAAATTGGGTTAAAGAGACGAATACAAAACTGTACCTTTACCCTCCCAATGCACAGATTTCATACTAAATAAAAACAAGGTGTAAAAACTTCTTGGCAAAAATATTATTTGTGGCAATAGAAAGTTGTATAATAAAAACTCACATTGTAAAAGATACATAAATAATTTCACATATATGTTTGATACCATAATTCAGAAATTATCACTTTTACAGTAACTAATACATAAAGTAAACACAAGCATTGAGGTACTGGAATATACTGGAGCTCCTACCTGATTTGGGGTACGTAACAATCAGAATATCTGTGTCATGAAACTTGAACTCCTCAGCATAGTGCATAGACTGCAGCGTATGCAGGTGTCCTGGGAAGTTGATGCCTGAGTACTGCAATGCAGTATTGAGATTAGCCATGACTTGTACTGCTGCAGTGAATGAACTGCTGCTGTGTGCTCCCCTCAGCTTTTAATCTCTTGTTAACAGGAAATCAAATTGGTTCCCACTATGGAGGCTGACGAAACAAAGTTGTGGTTCCATTGAAATCATTCTCTTTGTTGTACTTTCCTAGTCTGCTTGACGATAGTGATTCACACACTCAAACTATAACTGAGTGCAGTTCCTCAACTCAGCGACTATTCTTAATTTGAATACTTGTCAAATGTTTCATTATTATGTCATGGAAATCATCAGGGAGATGTCATTTTTGTGTTTTCAACCATACAAATTTCCAGCAGAGGTCACACTGCAGTCATCAGGAGGTGCCTTGCTGACTTTTCTCTTGAACAAATGAAAATGAAATCACCTGCTTGAACTAATTAAACTAACACCAAATGACAGGCGTCCTTATTGGCTATTAAAATTAACTGACCTGATCGATATCTTCTGTTAAAGTTGATTGTTGATTGGCTGTTGCCTGTTTTGCATGACAGTCCGATATCACTGTCATTTCTGGAATTTATTAAGAACATAAGAACCAGGAGCAGGAGTAGGCCATCTGGCCCTTTGAGCCTGCTCTGCCATTCAATAAGATAATGGCTGATCTTTTTGTGGCCTCAACTCCACTTACACACCCTCTCACCATAACTCTTTATTCCTTTAGTGTTCAAAAAATTATCTATCTTAGCTTTAAAAACATTTGCTGAGGAAGCTTCAACCACTTCACTGGGCAAAGAATTCCAGAGATTCACAACCCTCTGGGTGAAGAAGTTCCTTCTCAATTCAGTCCAAAATCTGCAACCCCTAATTTTGAAGCTACGCCCTCTTGTCCTAGTTTCACCCACCAGTGGAAACATCTTCTCTACTTCTTTCTTACCTAATCCCTTCATAATTTTATGTGTTTCTATAACAGCATCCCCATTCTTCTAAATTCCAGTGAATATAATCCCAGTCTACTCATAGACCGACCCCCTCAACTCCGGAAGTAACCTAATGAACCTCCTCTGCACCCCCTCTAGTATATCCTTTCTCAAGTAAGGAGACCAAAACTGCACACCGTCCTTCAGGTGTGGCCTCACCAATACTCTATACAGCTGCAATATAGCCTCTCTGCTTTTAAATTCAATCCCTATAGCAATGAAGGACAAAATTCCATTTGCCTTCCTAATTACCTGTTGCACCTGCAGACTAACCTTCTGTCATTCATGCACAAGGACACCCAGGTCCGTCTGCACAGCAGTGTGCTGCAATTTCTTACCATTCAAGTAATGATCCTGTTATTCATACCAAAATGGACGACTTCACATTTATTAGCATTGTACTCCATCTGCCAGACCTTTGCCTACTCACATAAACTATCTCTGTCCCTTTGCAAAGTTTCACAGTCCTCTGCACACATTGCTGTACCACTCAGCTTAGTGTCATCCGCAAGCTTCGACACACTACACATGGTCCCCAACTCCAAATCGTCTATGTAAATTGAGAATAATTGCGGTCCTAACACTAATCCCTGAGGCACATCACTAGTCACTGATTGCCAGCCAGAAAAACACTCATTTATCCCCACTCTTTGCTTCCTGTTGGTTAACCAATCCTGTATCCATGCTAATACATTGCCCATAACGCCATATATCTTTATCTTATGCTACAGTCTTTTGTGCAGCACGTTGTCGAATGCCTGTTGGCAATCTAGATACACCACATCAATTGGGTCTCTGCTATCCACTGTGTTTGTAATGTCTTTATAGAATTCTAGTAGATTAGGTATGATCTACCTTTCATGAAACCATGCTGCATGTACCCAACGGGGCAACTTCAATCGAGATGCCTTGCTATTTCTTCCTTGATAATAGACTCAAGTATTTTCCCCAATACAGAAATTAAGCTAACTGGTCTATAATTCCCCATCTTTTGTTACCTACTTTTTTAAACATTGGCATCACACTTGCTGTTTTCCAATCTGCTGGAACTGTCCCAGAGTCTAGTGAATTTTGGAAAATTACCACAAGTGTATTTGTTATTTCTTCCGCCATCTCTTTTAGCACCCTGGGATGCATTCCATCAGAGCCAGGAAACTTGTCTATCCTTAGCTCCATTAGCTTGCCCAACACTACCTCTTCTGTGATAATGATTGTTTCCAGGCCCTCACCTACCTTCGTCTCTTTGTCAATTACTGGCATGTTAATAGTGTCCTCCACTGTGAAGGACTATTAATGGACACAAAATGCTTCGACCATTTCCTCATATCCCATTACTCAATCCCCCTTCTCATCGTTGAAAGAGCCAATGTTTACTTTAGTCACTCTTTTTTGTTTTATATATTTATAGAATCTTTGGTATCTATCTTTAATTTAATTAGTGTAATTAATACAATTAATAACATGGGTGACTGTTGTTGGTTTTTTTTGTAAAAACAATCCTCCTCCTGATTTTACAAAGATTCTGGCCAGGATTTTCAGATCCCACCGAGAGAAGGGAGACTGGGTAAAAATAATGAAACCTATTAGCAACATGCCAATTTCCTCTCCCCCTTGGGTATTCTGGCTCAACTATTTTAGTCTAGGCAAGACTACTCATGTCCAGGAGGGCAGGAAGCCAATTTGACTCATGAGATTGTTAAAGTCACATTTGCCTGGGATTTTCTACATCAGTTTCTTAACACGAATGTGTCAGGGAGAGGGGCCTTAAGGTGGGCACCCTGTGCTTCAGGCAATCTACAGGTGTCCTCACCCAAATGGGCATTGGTCGACAAAGGTTGCCCACAGAGGGATTGTAATGCGTATCATTTAGACTGATGGCCAAGCTGCTTTCTCTGATTTATCATTGTATGTTTAATCCTCTCTGCTATTCAATACTATTGAAGTTGTGAGGCCTCAGACTCTGCAGCTGTAAGGGCTTGTCTATTGCCCTTAATTAGATTAGATTAGATTACTTACAGTGTGGAAATGGGCCCTTTGGCCCAACAAGTCCACACCGACCCACCGAAGCGCAACCCACCCAGACCCATTCCCCTACATTTACCCCTGTACCTAACACTACGGGCAATTTAGCATAGCCAATTCACCTCACCTGCACATTTTTTTTGGATTGTGGGAGGAAACCGGAGCACCCGGAGGAAACTGGGAGAATGTGCAAACTCCACACAGAGAGTCGCCTGAGGCTTTCTTTCTCCCTCATGTACGTAACTAACTTCCCCTTATACATATCCATGGTACTCAACTCAATCATTCCATGTAGCAGTAAGTTTCTCTTAAACTGTTCTAGTTTCACAAGTGACAATCTTTAATTTATCATCCTTAATTTTGGCACCTCTGACAAGCAGAACATCTTCTCTGTCAGCACCCTATTGACCAATTAATAATTTTAAAGTGCTCTATCAGATCGTATCTCAGCCTTCACTTTACAGGAGAAAAGTGCCATTGGTCTAATCTTCCAAAACTAATACAGTAATTTCTCCGTTCTGCTGTATGATTAGATTAGATTACTCACAGTGTGGAAACAGGCCCTTCGGCCCAACAAGTCCACACTGACCCGCCGAAGCATAACCCACCCAGACCCATTCCCCTACATTTATCCCTTCACCTAACACTATGGGCAATTTAGCACTTTTGGATTCTGGGAGGAAACCCACACAGACATGGGGAGAATGTACAAACTCCACACAGAAAGTCGCCTGAATTGAACCCGGGTCTCTGGCGCTGTGACGCAGCAGTGCTAACCACTGTGCCACCATGCCACCCACTTAGACAGAGAACAAAAAAGGCTCCAGGCCAATTAAAGGGTCATTCTGGTCAAAACCTGTTGCTTACCTCATGGGCAGGCTCAGGAGCTGGAAACAAGACCAGCTCCTGCTTCTTGGCCCTAAAGTGAAAATTCAGCCCATCTTATTTTGCCATCCTTCATGTTGCCAAAACGTTGGACTGTCATGTTCATTTTTAATGAAGTGACTGGTTAATCATGTGACATGCATGAGCTAATCGTCCCTGGTGCCGGTGACAAGGTTGATGTGTTCATGCCCCGGGATAAGTTTTGATTCTGATTTTATATGAAACTTGACTGGCTGGACATGTACAATGGCTGTAAATGGCTGAGTAGAATACATCAAAAGTCATACATTGGACTGGGTTTAGCATGCTAGGAGTTCCTCAACTTCCCTGACAACAAGGTTTCAATTTGGCCAGCACAGTGTGGAGGCAACATGGTGGCTCAGTGGTTAGCACTGCTGCCTTGCAATGCCAGAAACCTGGATTCAATTCCACCCTTAGGCAACTATCTGTGTAGAGTTTGCACATTCTCCCTGTGTCTGTATGAGTTTTCTCCGGGTGCTCTGATTTCTTCCCATAGTGCAGGCCAGATAGATTGGCTGTGCTAAATTACCCGTGGTGTCCAAGGATGTGCGAGCTAGGCGGAATAGCCATGGGAAATGCAGAGTTAAAGGATAGTGTAGGCAAATGGGTCTGGGTGGGATGGTCTTCGAATGGTCATTGTGGACTTGGTGAGCTGAATGACCTGCTCCTTCACATTCTATCTGTGGTCTCAGCATTGCCAGATTTCAGAGGTGGCTACCATTAGGACTACAGCCAATCCCTCAAGAAGAGAAGGAAACTGGACAGAAGCTAACCCTGAGATACTGATAGTGCTGGCTGCTAGGCCCCAGCATTGTGGGTGAGGGGGGTGGGAGCTGAGAGCTGGAGGTGGCTTAAGGAGGGATGTATGACTTTGAGAGGGGGATGGAGTTGAATGCTCCTGATAGACATAGGGGATCCCCAAAAGGAAGTCCTTTCCAACACTGGTCCTTCTTGGAAAAGCTGCCAAGGTACTCATTTGGCTTAGGTTTTCCATTGCCATCGATGAAATGGGATGTGGCATTTGAGAGTTTCTATGATTCCAAGGGTGAATGGGCTTCCTAATAATTCCCTATCATATAGTCTGAGATGGACAGAGATGAGTGAGAAGCCAGAAGACAGGTTCCATGCTACATTTTAAGGGCCCCCTCACCTAGACCAGTGGAGGGCTGCAAAACCCAGCCCTGTACTGGGTCTAAGTGAAACAAAATGTTAGTATAGGTACACCTGGTCTCCACCATTCTTCTGGTTTTTGCATTGCCTTGAGAGGGCTGATGCTGTGAATAGACATTTTCTTTCCTGTGACATGGTCCATTGCTGGCCAAGCCAGCATTTATTTCCTTTCCTTGACTACACTCCGTGAAATTAAATGGCAACCACATTCCTGGTTGGAGTCACATGTGGGCCAGACCTGGTAAGAATGACAATTTTTTTTTCCCTCAGGATACCACTGAACTTGATAGGTTTTAATGATAAGGGGGCACAGTTTCAAGGTTTAAGGGAGATGTGTGACAGATGTTTTTCACACAGAGAGTGGAAGGAGACTGGAATGCAGTGCTGGAAGAGGTGTGAAAGTAGGCATGTTGACAACATTTAGTGGCACCTGGATGGTTACATGAATAGGGAGGGAATAGAGGGATACGGACCAAATAAGAGCAAAAAGTTTGTTTTTTAGTTTAATTAGGGAATGATGATCAGCACACACGTGGAGAGTCAAAAGGCCAGTTCCTGTGCTGTACTTCTCTTTTGTTCTTTTGTTGTTATTTTTGACAATCAAGGTTCACCATTGGGCTAGTTTTATTAATTCTAGATATTTATTGGTTTCAAATTTCGTCCTGTGCCAAGGTGGGATTCAAAACCAGAATATTAGCCTGGGTTTCTGGTTTGCTAGTTGAGTGACATTATCACAATGCTACCACCTCCTTTACTGTGTCAAAGCTTGGCTGCTAAATTTCTGCTTTGATTAACTTGATGGGACACAGATTGGAGAAGTGTTATGGTCAGGGTAGGACAGCCTGGAATGCCCTGCCTCAACCATGAGTAAGTTGGACTTTTTTCTAACATGGAGCAGTTGAGGTATCAAGAAAGCACCTCAAATGACCCATTGGGCTCAGTATTAATGAGGAACTTTATACTTACCCATTAATTCCGATGCCTTTTGTGTGTGGAGGTCACTGGAAACTACAATGCCACTGTGAAAATATAAAACCGATTATCGTGCTTGGCTTATTATACTGTAAGGTCAATGTGGTTTCAACCCCGACCTCAGACTAAACAAATTCAAACTGTGTCATGATTAATAGTTTTCAAAACCATTACCACTGGAAATTCTCTAAACTCTTGTCTCTGTCATCATGAACTAATTTCTCTCACGGAACAAAGTGTGGGCTTTTAAGCACAGTGATCCCAGTACCTGCACATTCAAAAACAATTCTTCCATTTCACATCTTCTGTGGGTGATAAGACCCTCATCAAAGATCACTGGGCATTTCTTATCGTCTTTTTCATTTATAATTCTGAAAAGTGGGTTAAATAAAACCATACAAAATGTACATTAATCAAGAATACAACACCTTCAGCCAGATTTCAAATATGGTCAGTTTTTCCAGCACTGGGCCAACTCCACCTCGTAATAAAAGCAGTAAAAAGAAAGTGACCTTTCTTATAGGTTGCTGAGAAGTTTTGAAATTTTCACTGAATTCAATGCTGCTATTTTTGCAAAAAATGTATTCGCCACTAATTTTAATTCTGAGCACCACACATAGAAAGCAGACATCAAATTTCTGGAATTTTTATTAAATTTTGAAGTCCTTCCTTTTTTCATTCTGCAGGTGGTTTGTCCCTATAATATGTCTATTGTCTTGCTGTGCCATACCAGGTACTTTTGCCACTAATAATGTGATGAATCAAATGTCTCGCAGCAGAACATGTCTGTCAGGTTTGTGTCAGTGAAACAACAGCAGTTACGCATAAACATATTAGAATTGTCCAACTTTGCTATCCTTTGTGCTAACACTTCCAGATTAGCACCATATGGAACCAGAAATGTCGTCTTAATTTATTTAAATCAACTAAGGTTTCATTGGAGTCTTTAATGTTTCCAAGAAATTTGTATTTATATTCCTAATTTTTTGTTTTCCTAATTTTCTTAACATCTTGGAATTTCTAGCTCTTTATTTTCTCTCTGTAGTAACTTTAGGTTAGCCTCAAAAGACAGCTTTGATTAATTGTACATCAGTTTACACTCCTTTCTTGTATATAAACTAATTTGCAGGCAGTACCTGTTAGTTTTCTCTTTCTGAAAATACTTAGCTCATCAATACTGCCAATCTTTACTCATATTACCTGAAATTTTCTGAAAATTGGTTCTGATAAACGAATAAAACTTCAATATGAACCTATCTCCTGCAAAACATTTCTGGTCACATCAGTATCTTTTTCTTAATTGTAAACTATGTGCTGGATATCCAACTATTTCACAAGACTTGTAAACAATCAAAACATCCCAAGCAAGACAGAGCTATGTAAAGCTGTCTATTTGTGAAATCCTGCCAGTGAATATGAATACACATTTCATGAATCAATGATTTTGTGACTTGCTTATAGTTAAAGAACTTTAAAATCTAATCAAACTGTTTTCTCCTCTGTTGGAGAAAAAGATTTGCAAGTGAGAATCACAACATCATTCAAATAATAAACACTCTGTTTTCCTGAAATCTGATTCTAGAGTTTAATCAGGGATAACTGATGGTGAATTTAATGATGGTGAATTTAATGATGGTCACTATGTCTCAGATGAGGTTGAGAAATCAGGGTCTTCATGGTGACCCTGGCTGGTACGGGAATTGAGCCTGCGCGGTCGGCATTGATCTGCTTTGCAAACCAGCTGTCCAGCCAACTGAGCCTCCTATCCCTGTTTTAGTTTTTTTAATAGAAATGATTAGATATGTAACAAGTTATAAAGAAGTACAGTGGTGAGAACAGGGAGGATGCAAATAAAGAAAGAAGTGGAAGATCTCTGATAAGATTCTAAGCAGGTGTAACTTAATAACAGATGGGATGATGATGCAAAAGGAGATAGCGATGCAATAAGTAAAGAAATAGGAGATGGACCTGTTTGGAAATGGCAACAGCAAAAGTCTTACCAGCAGCTGTTGCCTAAATGTCATGGTGTGAAATTGTTGAGAGCCTCATCAAGAGACAGGGTGTGTGCCTCATACTTCCATAGAGGGGTTAAGCAGCAGGATTCCTCTCCATTTCCAAAGACCGCAGCAATAGTGTCACTACATGGGAAACTACTGGAAATTCTCAGCCAGTTACACAGTGGGTGGGGGGTGGCGGGGGCCGGGGGGAGGGGAGGGGGGGGGGTGGAGGTGCTGACAAATATAGAAGTGGCTACGACGAGTTAAAGTTGAGACTTAAATTATCGTGGGGATAAGCTTCCTTTGTCTTTGGTGATGCCAGAGCAGAACTCTGGTTGTTCCAGCAGGACTACACTCCTGAGGTCAGACTACTGCATCTGTAGAGACTGATCATCTTTCTTCAATTCTGACACAAGATCATGGACCTGAAACATTGGTGTAATCTTTTCCTCGTTGAATCCTGAGCATCAGTAGAGATCATTTCTGGGTGTAGCTGTTAGGGTGGCCTAGTCTGTGAGATCTCTCAGCAATCACCGTTATTTCTGGGAGTACCATCTCATTAATGGTAGGGTCTGGGTTGCTGAAGCTGTTTCTTCAATACAGCTCTGACTAATAGCAGCTGTCACTCTGGGAAATGCTATCTTGGGGTAAGAATCTAAATTAAAATAAATGGTAGCTACACCTGCCAGGCTGTCCTTTTGGATTCCTCCTGATCTCACCTCGAAGTCTGTCCCCTCAGGTTTGGTAGGATTCTATCAATTTCCACGGTTCACAGATAAACTGATTGGCTAAATATTTCTGCCACTTTTGGGTAATATTGCAGATCTCTGGAATTAAGGATTTTGCTTTTGTTATAGTTATATCTGAACTATTTTACACATTAGTGTAGAATCTAAAGTATAAATGCTTGGAAATCATTCTAACAGAGCCTAAAAATAATTATTTCTTTTTAAATCTAATCACAACTGTTGTTTAGCTCCTCCTTAAAACAAGTTCGACAACCCCAACCGGAATGTTATCAATGCATTTGCCCAGGTGTCCCACGATATCACAACAGTCAAACCACTATTGAATGCAAGCCAGTACCAAAGCAAAACAATCCCAACTTTATTAGGAAACGAGTTATCAAAACCTTTAACATTAAACATACTATCTTTAATCCTATTTCACCTCTTAAGCTTACAATACTTCCTGAGTATCTTGTAGATTTACGCAGTCAACTTCTCCCTGAATCTGTGAAGTTACTTGCTTACCATCTCTCTCTCTCTCTCTCTCTCTCTGGATCGTCAGCTTCTACAGCCTCGTGCCATGCTGCCCTCCTTAAAAGGCCTCCAAAGATTCAAATAATTCAAGAGTGTTCAAGAGATCAGTCAGCAGATGAACCCTGTTTCCATACCTTTTTAGATGGTTTTCTAGAACTTTATATAGTTCTGACCAATTAGGGAGACACACTTAACAGTTTGAAACATTGTTGATCGTTTGGATGACGTATAACTGTGAGTCTTTTTGTGTAGCAGGACCCGGTGCCTTTCTGGCTGGGCCCTCCTGTGTTTGGTGGATAAATTGTTGGGGTTATGTCTGTCCAGAATAACTGTTGATTTTTACATTATTTAAATGTTATTAGCATCTGGCTGCTTTGTTTGCACTGTCTGGTGTGTGGTTTTGTGATTTCAGCATTTTACTTGTCAATGTACCCAGCATCCCTTGCTGTTTGGCCAAGTTAGTAATTTACCTGTGTTTTAGTGGTCTGAAGGCTGCTACACAAGGTAGAAAACAGACTGATTTGTTGCAGAAAAAGAAATTGCAAAAGAAATTCAGAGGGTCTGGCAGCATTTGTGGAGACCTCCACCTACTGACGCTTTGACCACGACCTCACCTCCCATCAACAAACCATCATCTCCAAAACCATGCACAACCTCATTACCTCAGGGGATTGCCCATCCACAGCCTCCAACCTTATAGTCTGGAACCCCGCACTGCCCAGTTCTAACTCTTACTCAAAGTTCAGAAACCCGACTGCCCCGATCGACCCATCGTCTCCGCCGAATTTATCTCCACATACCTGGACACTGTCCTGTTTCCCCTTGGTCCAGGATCTCCCACATACATTCGGGACACCTCTTCCATGACTTTCAGTTCCCTGGCCCCCAACACCTCATCTTCACTATGGATATCCAGTCCCTGTACATGTCCATTTGCCAAGACAAAGGCCTTCAAGCCCTCCGTTTCTTCCTCACCCACTGACCCAACTTCCACTGACATTCTCATTCGATTGGCTGAACCGGTCCTAACCCGCATCAACTTCTCCTTCAAATCTTCCCACTTTATCCAGACCAAAGGAGTAGCTATGGGCACCCGCATGGGCCCCAGCTATGCCTGCCTCTTCGTCTGGCACATGGAACAGTCCATCTTCCACAGCAACACTGGCACCATTCCCCACCTTTTCCTTTGCTACATTGATGACTGTATTGGCTCCCGCGAGGAGGTTGAACAGTTTATCAACTTCACAAACACATTCCACCCTGACCTCAAGTTCACCTGGACCATCTCGGACACCTCGCTCCACATCCTGGACCTCTCCCTCTCCATCTCTATCTCTGGGGACTGACTCAATATGGACATCTACTTCAAGCCCACTGACTCCCACAGCTACCTGGATTACACCTCCTCCCACTCCCCCTCCTGTAAAAACATTATCCGTTACTCCCAATTCCTCCACCTCCACCACATCTGCACCCAGGAGGACTTATTCCATTCCAAAACATCCCACACGGTCTCTGTCATGGAGAAAATGTAGAGAATCACCAGGAGATGCAGAGAGTTCTTCAAGATGTAGGTCTTTTATTTGCAAACAAAAAATCGTGACACGAAGAAAGCAGATTCTCAAATGCCCCGAACCTCAGGGTGCGTGGTTTTTTTTTCATGTTTCTGTTAGCTTATTAGCATGTCTAACTATATTAATCAAAGTACCTCACTCTAGCTACAAAATAAACAAGTGATGTTAGTTCCCATTATCTCTTTAGTTGTACATTCTATTTAATGTTATTCTAATGTCATGGCTAGATATTTAGTGCTAACATTTGCAACAATGGTCTTTCATCCCAGACCCTAATTAATATTTTCCTAATGTCATGATTAGATATTTATTATCATCTCTGCTACAGTAATCTTCCATTCCAGATTAAACTGTCATGATTAGATATTTAGATCAGAGTGGTGCTGGAAAAGCACAGCAGGTCAGGCAGCATCCAAGGAGCAGGAAAATCAATGATTAGATATTTAGCTATTCCATCTACTACAATAGTTTCCTGTCTCAAGCTGACTCTACTAACTATTAATTAGATACTTAATGTCATGTCCGAAATATTTATGGTCCCAATCTTGTCATAACGACACTTAACAGGGAAACTACCTCTAACTGTTATCTCATCTTGCCATAGTGACCTTTCAGCCTCAACCTTACTCTGCTAATTGGTGTAAGAGCATTCCACTATTCTTATCCCACCTTGCCTTCTACAGATCACAGATTGCCAGTGGTCTTCATGCTTTAACCCTTCCCATGCTTTCATGCTCTTTATGTTCCATAATTCCCCCATTTGAGACCTACTGGTCTCACCTAGAAAAAGAAGACAATAAGCTCAGCCCCTCTTATACCCAATACAAACAATTAAGGTCCCAACATGGACTAAATAATTTTTGGAGTCTGAGACTTAAAGGGTTCTTCCTCCATTCCTGTGGTCCCTTGGGCCAAAAACCTGTCCTCCAATAACTAGAACAGGAAAAAAGACCCAAGATCCTTCACAATCTAGGACCCTTGCATTATTCAGAAGTATCATTGACGTCCCCAAGTGGACGTACTCCTTGCACCGTGGTGGTTGTCAGATCATAATAGTAGAGCAGTGGGGTTCCATCAGAGGAGTAAGCACTTCCTGGTGTAGCTAAAATGACCACAAGTTGCCGTGTAGTGATGCAAACTAAAAAGGACTTAATAAAAGGTAAAGCACAACAAAAGATGAAGGCAACAACAAGTAAAACCACACCTACAATAAGACCAATCTTGACAAATCATGCTCCCCAAGACCCTAATATACTTTTCAATCAATCAAAAGCCTGATGACCAAACCCCGCATTGTCTTTTAGCTCCCGTCTTAAATTCTTTAGTTTTTCCATTGCTTTAGTAAAAGATCACCCAAGGCTAGTGTTGTTAGGTATAAAGGTACAGCAATGCTCCCCAAATATCACACAAACCCTACCTTTTTCTGCCAGTATCCAATCTAAGGCCTGTCTGTTTTGCCATATCATTTTGGAAGAAGCATCCAATTGTTCTCCCAAGGCCACAAGGGCATTGTCAGTATAATTGGTAAATCTCTGTTCATTGTAATAAATGTAATTAATCCATTCAGCATTCTTGCTAACCCCTATCACTGGGATGACAGCCTCCCAGCCGGAGTGACCCTGGCATTACCAGTCCAGGTCTGCCAAGTTAATATCTCCAAGTCTGAATCAGAGATGGGGAGTATCGGTGTATCCCCCATGTCTCCCCCATCCCTGCTGCCAGGAGAACTATGGTCCACATCTCCATCACTATCATTTCTGAAATGATCGGTATCCCCAAGAACTACGCCTGTATCTTGTTCGGAACCCTGCTGAGGGGTACTAGCCTCCTGTGTGTCCTGCCATGTCCAAGTTCCACAGCCTCAACTCCACCTACCTCAGTGTTAGAGTTAGTTTGTGCCAGTGGGAGAGCTTTAGTACAATGATTAAGGTGGTACCATATGTGTCGTCCTTCCACTTGGATGGCGGTAGGTGATGCTTTAGTCACTACGAAAGGTCCCTCTCTCCTCGGCTCATTCCAGCATCTTTGAAAAACCCATACGTACACCCAATCCCCAGACTTAATAGGTCCTTCCCCGTTGCCAGGTGTCTGTACCCTTTGTGTTTCCTGCAGGTGGATAGTCTCATGTATCATAGTTAGTTGCTGCATATATTGCTTAAGTCCTAAGCTTAACTGCTCCAAGACTTTTGTATGGGCCTCTCCACTTGGGCGCTGGCATAGTTCTATCTGTGAGCATCTCATGCGGTGTTAGATTGGTCATGCGGTTAGTCTGCATGCGATAATTTATTAGCGTCAGCGGCAATGCATCAAACCAATTAAGGTTGGTGCTTGTGCAGATCTTGTTTAATTTGGCTTTCACTGTCCCATTAATCCTTTCCATCACACCGTGTGACTGGGGATGACACATGCACCCAAACCTCTGTTTGATTCTCAAAAACTGCAGCACCAACTTTACTTTCTAAATGAAGGCAGACCCATTGTCTGAACTAATTTCCGACGGTTTTCCAAACCTTAGGATAACGTCATTCATCAGAAATTTCACTACTGTCTCAGCTCCTGGTTTCAACCTTATTTCACTGGGCCAGCTGATTTCATTCTCCTCACATCTGTATCATGCTGTGACCACAAAGTGGCTGGTAATGTATTCACTTCATCATTTTCCTTCACTGATACTGGCATGCTTCCTTCAGATTCCCTGTCAAGTTGCAGCATGCTAGGATTTTAATATAGCTGCCATCCATGGATTCCCAAACTCCTGTCGTGAGCATATGCCATTCCCTGACTGTTTCTACATGCCTGGCCATAGGTCCTAAGTCTTTCGATTGATATCCCTTATTTACCAGTAAGGTTACATGTGGTGCGGCGCCTGATACACTATACCACTTTTCCAGGATCGCATTTCTCTCTAATTGCAGGATCACTCCCTGCTCCCCTAATGCTATTGCTTCAATTCTCAAATGTTGTGGAGCAGTGACTTCCTGCTGCCACTGCCTCTCTAACACCTCATCCTGAGACTCATCAAATATCACTGTACAGTGCAGCTCAGACTTAGGTGGTCTTGATTTAGTCAACATCGTCAACACTTCTGCTTCCCACATCCCCCAAATGTCTTGAATATCACTTGCTATATCCCCTATCCAATAAACATTAACATCTTTAATTTCTTGCATCACTAATTATGTATTGGCCTTTTCTATGACCAAGCCCTGCTGTATGTACTCCAATCTTACCTCTAACTGTAGTAAAGCATCCCTACCAAACAAGTTAATTGGCATCTCTTTAGACGCTAATATTCCCTATCTTCCCTATCTTCCATTTGTAAGCTTGCTTGAGCTGTAAATCAAGTTAACTGTGATTTCCCCGAGAACCCTACAGTCTTAACAAATTTACTTGACATGGGAAGGTGAGAGGCATACTGCAGCTGTACACAAGTGTATGTAGCTCCAGTATCTATCATCACCAGTGTCTGCCGCCCTTCTATATTAAAGTGTATTTCTTGTTCTTGATTAGCCTCCCATAATACAGGGTAGTGCCCCTCCCCACCCAGGTTCTCAGGGCATCCCTAGCACATCCCTTACGGGTTAATAGGTCTTGCTGGGCCTGTAAGCATCTC
Source organism: Chiloscyllium plagiosum (assembly GCF_004010195.1). Lineage (NCBI taxonomy): Eukaryota > Metazoa > Chordata > Chondrichthyes > Orectolobiformes > Hemiscylliidae > Chiloscyllium > Chiloscyllium plagiosum. Next base: position 30,425,441 of record NC_057726.1, read on the forward strand.
AGAAGTGGCCATTGGGGACTCTCACCATCTAGGCCTGCTGTGGGCAGAGAGGGCCCAGTAAGGACAATTCCCCCTAAAGTGGCCAGGTTGATGGCATCCCCAGCACATCATTTCTCACCCTCCTTGAGCCCTGATTATTTATCATGTACCTTAGTCCCCCCTTCCTACGTCTGTGTCCTTGGGGACTCCAGTTCTGTTTAGGCTGTTGTTTAAATCTGCCCTGCCCCGGATACATCACCTCCAGGAAAGCTTCATTAAAACCTCCATTGCTGGCATGGGACTTTCTGGCCCCTGTCTGGCTACCTGATAGGACCCCCCCCCCGCCTTGCACCGGCACTTGTTCCACTCCAGTGTTGGTTATTGTGTCGGTTCTGACTGGCAACACCTTTTTAGCCTTCTCTTTTTCTTTCTTTGTAAGCTCTTTGAGCTGCATTTGCGCCAGCTCCCTTTGTACCTCCTCCTACTGTTCAGACAGTTTCTCTTTGTCTTTTTGAAACCTTTCAACTGCATGAGCTACATGATCTCTAGATTCCTGGTGGCTTATTGATGATGTCAGACCTACCACCACCTCCAGTCTTGACCTGACTTGGGAGGGTATTGCCTCAATGATGGAATTTTGGAACATTGTGGTCAGCAACTGATTAGTCCCTATGTCTTGCTCTGTTTCCAGCTCTGCTTTTTAAACTGTTTCTCCAAATAGGCAGCCAGGTTTTCATTTTCTCCCAGTGGATCCCCTCTCAAGGCCTGGGGGTCCAATTTGGGTGGATAACAGTCTCTTAAGGCCTGCCATCGATCAAACCCGACCCCATCAATCATTGGATTGTCTGCCGCATTTTGCTAACAGGCTTTGACCATTATTTCCTTTAACTTTGGGAGCCCTACAAACCTCATCAGCAATGCTTTCAAGTCTCCTATAGCCAGCAATTGCTCTGTGGTTTCATCTTCAAAAGCCCTGATCCACTTTCCCGCTCCCTCATGTAAACTGGGCAGCGCATTCTTCGGCCCTTCCAGATCCTAAGTTCCCCAAGGAATGTATTGTAGGTTTCTCCTCTCTTCTATAAGCAGTGGTAGCATCCTTCCCTGTTGGCCCTTTTTCCCTTTACCTGCGCTTCTTCTCAATAAATCCTCCTCAGGCTCTGAATCCAGTGCTATTTTTAATTCCTCCCATCCTTTAGCTACTAGGGCCTTTTTCTTTCCTTGTCTCTCATCATCCCTTTCTGCTTGCTCTGCGTCACTTTCACTGCTTTTCTCTTCAGCCCTCCTTTCATATCGCCATGAGTTTTCCTCAATTGCTTTTTGTTCCCTTTGCCCACGCAGCACACTAATCTCATGTTTCAACTTTTCTTGCTCTCCTTGTATGGCTTCTATTTGCTCCTGCCTTTCCCTTTTCTCTTTGTCTTCTTTCCCTCAGTTCATGTTTGTCTTCCGCACTTTCACCCCATTCTAACTGTCCCTCTATTTCTACTGTTCCCTTTATTACTGGACACTGCTTCAATGCCTCTTCATTCGAGTAGGGAGGAGGTCTATTCAACTCCTCCACATCTGGGTATAGAGGGAGGTCTGATTCCTGCTTTTCTGTTTCCCGTAACTGCTCAGCTTGTTCTTTTGCAGCTTTCCTAGTTGCAGCTTTCCTAGTCACCACAGGTGCCTGACAAGCTAACTTCAGTTCCTCACCCTCTTTCCTGAAAAGTTTCAATATTTCCATCTCCTGATCCCTCTTTTGGTTTCTATAGATTTATCTTTTGGCTTACAGTTCTTAATTAGTCCTTCTATCTCATTGCACATATGCATATCAAAGGTACCTTCTTTTGGCCATTTAGTCAATAAATCCTTAGTTCTTTTTTCCCATTTCTCAGAAATGTTTACATTATCATTTCTTGCCACTGGAAAGTTCTTACTCAGTATCTCAACTGCAGTCCCTTTATCCATCCTAACATATATTTCAGTCCAGCTAATGTATTATCGCTGCTCTCACAAGTCACTTCCTCAAACCATTCAAGTGCTTTGTCAACAATATAAGCAATCTCTAAGTTTATAACTTGCAATTGGTAAGGGACAATCTATCAATTCCTGAATGTCCTCAATTGCAGCTAGTTAATACAAACAAACTATTCTAATTCATTCAGCCTAAACCAATCTAGCACTGCACTTTCAAAATGCACCAATCATTAACGGCTTCTTGAAAAATGACTCTCTCAAACAAAAAACTATCTTAAATTCTTACAGTGCAAAATAAAATCAAAATCCCCCTCAATCTCAAGCTCAAGGGAAACAAAACACAAATATTTAACCAACAACAAACAATTATGCATACAAACCAGATCACAATGATTAAACTATAAAATCTCCCTATCTCTCTCACACACACACACACACAAACAAACATTCTACAAACTAGAGCTGCTCACTTTCTCTCTCTCTCTGTCTCTGTCTCTCTCACATTCAGAGTCTTGCTGCAAACAGCCAAGAACTCAGCCATAAATCAATCTCTCTCTCTCAGCCAGAACCTTACTTAAACAGACCCTTTGTTCATTTCCAAAAGTCTAATTATCCCACAGGCCTTATCTAAAATATTTAACAGTCTAGTAGCACTTTAAGACTATGACTATTCTCTGCTATTTTACTTTTAATCATCCACTGCCAATCTGCCGGCTTTCTAAGCACGTCTATCAGCGCTTTTAGTAAAACAATTTCCCCTTATTTATTCTGCCCTATCAATTCAGGCCCTCATTTCCTGCGAGGTGATATCTGTAGGGTCTTAAATTCACCACAAGGAATTTTATTATCACCATGTGGAATTTTATTATCACCACATGGAATTTTTGTATCACCACGTGGACTTTTACTCAGACAATTGTTATGTTCTATTCTTACTCACCCCTTACCCCACTGCACAGTTTTCTTGACTACTTCTCTACGTCTCCTTCAGCTGCAATTTACTCCTCGCCTTTGGATCTTGGATCAGAGAGACCCTTCAGCAGGTTCCCGCACCTCCGAGTCCCCAAGGACCATTCCAAGCCAACAGAATATAGTCCGAATTCACAGCAAAAATGCTAACTTTTTTTTGGGTACCCTTATTCTGTCGGTCTCAGGAGTGATCCGGTGGACCAAGAAGCGCCCTGTTACTGCCGCCCTCTGTCTAGGTGAGTCTCTGCACGACTCTGCTCGCAGCACCAAATTTGTCGTGGAGAAAATGTAGAAAGTCACCAGGTGACGCAGAGAGTTCTTCAAGAAGTAGGTCTTTTATTTGCAAACAAAAAACCGTGAGGCTGAGAAAGCAGATTCTTGAATGTCCCTGAATCTCGGTGTCCGTGGTTTTTAAAATTTTTTTATCATGTTTCTGTTGCTTATCAGCATGTCCAACTATATTAATCAAAGTACATCACTCTAGCTACACAATAAACAAGTGATTACATTAGATTAGATTCCCTCCAGTGTGGAAACAGGCCCTTTGGCCCAACAAGTCCATACCGACCCTCCAAAGAGCAACCCACCCAGACCCATTCCCCAACATTTACCCCTGAATAATGCTCCTAATACTACAGGCAGTTTAGCATGGCCAATTCACCTGACCTGCACATCTTTGGACCGTGGGAGGAAACTGGAACACCTGGAGGAAACCCACGCAGACACAAGGAGAATGTGCAAACTCCACACAGACAGTCGCCCAAGGCTGGAATCGAACCTGGGTCCCTGGCGCTATGAGGCAGCAGTGCAATCGTTAGTTCCCATTATCTCTTTCTACTTAATGTTATTCTAATATCACGGTTAGATATTTAGTGCTAACGTTTGCAACAATGGTCTTTCAACCCAGGTCCTCTTAATATTTTCCTAATGTCATGATTAGATATTTATTATCACCTCTGCTACAGTGATCTCCCATTCGAGACTAAACTGTCATGATTAGATATTTAGCTATTCCATCTATTACAATAGTCTCCTGTTTCAAGCTGACTCTACGAACAATTAATTAGATATTTAATGTCATGTCCCAAATAGTTATGGTCCCAATCTTGTCATAATGACACTTAACAGAGAAACTATATCTACTAACTGTTATCTCATCTCACCATAGTGACCTTTTAGCCTCAACCTAACTCTGCTAATTGGTGTAAGAGCATTCCACTATTCTTATCCCATCCTGCCTTCCACAGATCACAGATTGCCAGATTGGTCTTCATGCTTTAATTCTTCCCATGCTTTCATGCTCTTTATTTTCCATCCTCCTATTTCAAGGACTGCAATTTCCCCTCCCATGTGGTCAACAATGCCCTCCAGCACATCTCAACCACTTCCCACACTCTGCCCTTGAAACCCACCCTTCTCACCGCAACAAGGTTAGAAACCCCATCGTCCTCACCTTCCACCCCACCAACCTCTGGATACAACGCATCATTCGCCATCATTTCCATCACCTACAGTCAGACCCCACCACAGGAGATATATTTCGCTCCCTGTCCCTTTCAGCATTCTTCAGAGACCATTCTCTCCATGACTTCCTTGTTAGGACCACACCCTCCACTCTTGGCACCTTCCCTTGCAGCTGCAAGACATGTAAAACCTGTACCCACACCTCCATCCAAGGCCCCAAAGGATCCTTCCACATCCAGCAGAGATATTCCTGCACCTCCAAACACCTCATCTACTGTATCTGTTGCTCTCGATGTGGTCTCCTCTACATTGGGGAGACAGGAAGCCAACTAATGGAACATTTCAGAGATCACCGGTGGGACACATGTACCTACTAACCCCACCATCCCGTGGCCAAACACTTCAACTGCCCCTCCCGGTGCACCAAGGACATGCAAGTCCTGGGCCTCCTCCACTGCCAAATCCTAGCCACCCGATGCCTGGATGAAGAGCACCTAATCTTCCACCTTGGGACCCTCCAACCACATGGAATCAATGTTAGATTTCACCAGTTTCCTCATCTACCCTCCCTCTACCTTATCCCAGCTCCAACCCTCCAACTTGGCACCACCCTCTTGAATTGTCCTACCTGCCCATCTTCCTTCCCACCTATCCACTCCACCCTCCACTCCGACCTATCACCATCACCTCCCACCTTCATCTACCTATCACATTCCCAGCCACCTTGCTCCCAGCCCCATTCCTCTCCCATTTATCTGTCTGCCCCCTTGGCCACCTCCCACATTCCTGATGAAGGGCTTATGCTCAAAACATTGATTTTCCTGCTCCCCAGATGCTGCTTGACTGGCTGTGATTTTCCAGTGCCACACTTTTTGACTCTGATCTCCAGCATCTGCAGTCATCACTTTCTCCTTTTGTGGAGAGAAAACAGAGTTAACATTTCAAATCCAATTACACTTCTTCAGGACTAATGGTAGGCAGGAAAAAGTGGTAGATATTGCTGAAAACAGGACATGGGCTGGGGTAAATGATAGCTGGATAGATAGATTGAGCTTAGAGCAATAGAGAATAGCAGTTAGGCAGAGAAAGGAATGGATAATGGGGTGCTGGGGAAAAAGCAAAGCTGATAATAGTACCATTTGTAGATGAAAATAGGTTGTTGTGATAAATGCAGTCCATGTGAAGACAAGCCTAGGGTGTGGTTAAGGACATGGACGAAGGTGATCATGCTCAAAAGGTATTGACTCGCTATTGAAGACTGCAGGGTCCCCAAGTGGAAAATGAGGTGGTATTCTTCCACCTTGTGCTGTGGCTCACTGGAGCACTGCAGCAAGCCTGAGACAGAGAAGTTGGCCAGGGAACAGAGTGGTGTGTTAAAGTGGCAGGCAATTGGAAGCTCAGGGTCATTTTTGCAGATAGAATGTAGATATTCTGCAAAGCTGTTGCCCAATCTGCGTTTTGTCTCCCCAGTGTAGAGGAATCCACATTGTCAACAGTGAATACAGTAGGCTAGTTTGAGTGAAGTGTACTTAAATTGCTGCTTCACCTGGAAAGTGTGTGGGACTATGAATAATGAAGAGGGAGGCAGTAAACAGGCCTTGTGAGACCTTCTGCGATTGTAAGGAAAAGTGGCCGTGAGGCAGTGGGGAGTGAAGGAGAAGTGGTCCTAAGGTGTCCTTGAGGGTACATTGCCCAAAGCTGACAAAGGATAGGATGGCAATACGTGTCTGGTGGTGGCAGAAATGGTGGCTAATGATCCTTTGAATGTGGATGTTCATGGAATAGTAAATGAAGACAAGAGGGATTCTATCAGCATTGTGGAGGAAAGAGAATGGGTGAGGGCAGAAATGTGGGAGATGGGTTGAAAATGGCTGAAGGTGCCATCCACAGTAGTGGGGTATCGTCTATTGAGAAGAAAGGTGAGATATCTCAGGCTACCTGTGGAAGGTGATATCATTGGAACAGATGTGGGAGAGACAGAGAAACTAGGAGAATAGAAAAGACGTTTAAAAGGAAGTAGGGTGTGAGGATGTGTAGGCCAAGTAACTGTGGCAGTAGGTGGGTTTGTAGTGGATACTGGGGACCAGCCTATCCCCTGAAATAGAAACAGAGATGCTGAGGAGGGGAAGAAAAGAGTCAAAAAAGGAATGTTCAAGATTTGTTTGTTTGGTTATAAGGGGAGCTTCTTTATCTTCTCTTGTTGCTACTTGAAGTGAAGTTGGAAAGGTGTTTTTCATATAAATGTTTACAGTTTGATAACCATCTGGAGCAGAGGAAATCACACCCTGTGCCTGGCTTCCTGTTTCAACAACCTGAAAATGCTATTCATCACATATTGTCATGTAATGAATATATTACAACAACCTAGATTTATACAACACCTTTAGGATGATTGCACATCCCATGACTGTGCACAGAATGCCAAAGGGTCAGGGAATGCCAGGAGTTTGAAATGTGTCACCATAAACAAATGAAAAAAACTCACCAAATTTGTAATTCATTGAGATCTGACATTTCTTCCCATTTGTAACAGGAGCATGCACTTGATCTGCACTTTCACTGTTCCATTCAAAGCAGGAGGAAATGATGGAGCTTTAGTGTCATTTACTCCATTTGTTCTCATGAAATCTGAAAATTTTTCAGACAAAACTGAGGTCCATTGTCAGACACAATATCCTTTGCGAACCCACGAGCTGCAACAAAAGTACAAAAAAATCTAGAAATTTAATAGTTGCTAGTTCCAATTCAATCGAAACCCTTTGACCCATTTTGAATGGCTGTCTATCACAACAAACAGCTGCTGTCCTTCAAAATCTCCAAAATCAATCTACAGCTTCTCGAGCCGGCCATTTCCACGTTTGCTACTGACTGCAGATCTATTCCAACAGAAGAAGAATTAATCTGCATAGAAGGTGATACCACATTATACTCCTGGAATTCTCAGATGTTTTCAACTGTCACAACCAGGGCTTGAAGCAGAAATTTCTGGTTGGAAATAGTCACATCTTATTTGTGGAAAGGCTAACATTTGTCTCAATTTTGACTCCCCATTTCATTTATTAACCTATGAATCTTGTCTAATATTCAGTTGCCATGCATTTCTGAAATCTGGGTGACAGCCTGTCTCAATTGGCAGTACTACCTCATTTCGGACTGAATGTTGGATTATGAACATTCCTCCCTGGCCTCAACTGTAGCAGATGTAGCATTCTGAAGTTATGCTGCAGCCCTGAGAAAGGGATTTGTGGTTTCCATGGCCCATGTAATTTGCACTGGAGATGTTCAGTCCCACCATCTGACGACCTTTCTTGACCTTTCTGTTGCTTCATTGCTGTCAGGCCGCACATTACCCAATCTTGAATAAACTATAACTTCCTCCAGTAATTCATTGGATTGATGCAAATCATTGCCACCACCTTGTTCTTCATATGTCATACACTTGCTATCAATTTAATCACTCGCCCAACCACTATATCAGGTTGGAAGAGATTGTTCAAAATTATATTATCCACGCCAAGCTGATCTTTCTCAACCCGTATTGTCTTTCATTGCAGATTAGACATTAACTCAATGCAATAAATTTGTGTTGAATTATATTGAGCATTGATTTATTCTGAGGAAGGGTCACTGGACCCAAAACATTAATTCTGATTTCTCTTCACAGATGGTGCCAGACCTGCAGAGCTTTTCCAGCAGTTTGTGTTTTTGTGTGTGCAATATATTTGTACTTCCCCATTTTCCGGCTAACTTTAATTCCTTGGTCTGAGCTGACTTCCTCCTCGTTTCTTTTGTATCGTGGATCAGTGGAGCCTAGAACTGCGTTGCTCTTTTTCCTTATTTTAAGAAACCATTTTACGTACATGTTAAAATCTCACCAGATGTAGCTATGAATTCCCTTTATATTTGTGATACTAAAGGATGGTGACTCATTTTACTCAATAATTGTACATTTCAAAGATGTGCATCCCCACTATTTTATTAGTAGGTCATAAATGATCTGCGAGGGATCTGCCTATCATTGAGAAAAGACTGAAGTATTGTTCTATAAATATGTATATTCCCCCACCCACTTCACCTCTATTTTACCTATAAACCTCATCACTTTAGCAATCTGCAATGTAAAGGTTCCATTTTGTGGTTCCTGGGAACCCCCGTTAAATTCAGCGAAAGTTTTTGATGTGGTGTAAGCTTTAGATGAGGAGTTCAACTAAAATTTCCATCCACATTGACGCTGGTCATTTCTGACAATTGAATATGATTTCTATCAACATTGTTACTTAAAGATCGACAGCACAAAAATATTGGAAAAAATGTTATTTTACTTCTGCATTATACATGGATTCCAGTCATTGCTTTATTGACAGCTTAATGACAGTTACCCAGTAGTTTCAAAGTGGCTGGGTGTGAATTTCAAGGAGTTTCACAGAAGGTTTCTTTCCATGTAGCATGTTTTCTCACACACTTGTATGGTGGTCACTTCATTACACATGTCACATCAGGGATATTACTTTCCAGAGGTTCACTTCACAGTGCCATATTTAAAGCCCAGCTACACACCAGCTCAAATGCTGCAAACCAGAAATTGCCCTTCACAATCGTACTGGGTAAGGATCCCAATAGGATTTGACCAATTCCTACTCCCAATCAGGGTCCTGGAGATGCTGGTCACCAGAGTGGTGGTGAGGAGAACTATTCTCTTTCCTCAGGACTGCAATAGAAGACCCTGGCATTGGGGACTCCTGGTATGAAAGTGCCACCTGGTGAGGACAGCGACCACTAATGTTGCGATGCTGAGATCATCATATCCAAGAAACCAGGTATGAATTATTGCATTGTGTTGATCTCCTATTACCATCTCTGTGAACACATTCTTAACATGCCCATCTATTCCCTGTCTTATCTTCTGCAGCGATAAGTGGCATCCACACAGTCTCCATACAAGAAACACCAGCCCCTCCTCCATGTTGAAGCTACACATTGCCTAGATGAAGCATTGGCCAGGCTTCCACCCCTCTCTCCACCCCCCCCTCCACCCTCCAGCCCCCAGCACAGCAGTTCAGATACTGACCCCCTCACCGGGTATTTTAGCTAGATTAAAATCAGGAGCATGTTCTGGTGAGTGTTATTATTAACATGACTTCATAGTTGGTCAAGGAAGAAACACTTTGTCACTCTTAGACCTGATAGCAACCTAACACCTATTCAATTCCAGATAGGAGAGGACCCTGTGCTGTCAACCATCAATTATCTCATGCAAATACTGGAGAAGCAAGTCAAGTTGTCAAAGAAACTTGGGAAACGTGATCAAACATTGGAGGAGTCCATCAGCGCCCTCTGTACTGTGCTGTCCACAGCGTGTGTATGTCTGGTTGTTTCCATGGATAGGCTGCTGGCTACTGGCCCGGTCCAGCTGAAGACTCACTGGCTTCCAGAGACTCCTTTGCTGTAGCCATTGGTGGTTACATTAATGGGATGGTGCTGGGGGCAAAGGACCTGACCCACACTGCAGGTAGTCCTCATTTACAGGGAATTCAGATGATTGGGTGGGGGGGAGGTGGGAGGGGAGTGTGCAGGCAGCAATCACCCAATCAGAGGCAGCGCTCCATACAGAACCCTCAGAGTATCTTCTCAGGATTCTCCAAAAGTGCCTGGCCCCTCCATCTCCACTCTGCCTGTGACCCTCAATAGTGTGGAAGTTCGCCAAGGAGGATGAGCCTGAGTCTGATCAAGACCTTTTCAACATGTCTCAGCTCTCTAACCACAAACACCCTTGGGGTGTCAACCATCCAGGCTCCAAGGCCAATAGCTTCCATTAGAAGACAGGTTACCTCCACCTCACTGCACACCACAGGACTGCACTCAGATTGAGCTGGGGGACAAGGAAAGAGAAAATGGTCTGATGAGCCACTTCATTGTACGTGAAATCTCACATTTGTAAACATTTTCTCACTTTATCCTTCCTTTGTGCCACATGATGTTAGAATCCTGCCTGGAATGCCACTCTTTCTCTGATGCCCAGCGTAATGTGAAACATTGGTGTGGATGTAGGTTTGCTTGCTGAGCTGGAAGGTTGAAAATAAACCTTTCAGCTCAGTATGCAAACCTACATCCAGAACCTCAACCTGAGCTACAAATCTTCTCGAAACTCGAAACCTTGTTGTCTTTGAAAGTAGGAGCATCAGATCTTGTGAAACCTTCTGAAAGCTTATAACGTTATCTTTCATTGCACAACAAGAGAAGCAAAGAATTAAAAAGCTGCATTTGCATTTTAGAATTAACAGGTAGTGCTTAAATTTCCTCTATCAACACATATACAATCAATAAACCATGACTTCACACAACCCCATTCCAATGGGAGCAGTTTCCATTAAATACTGTCTGGCCTATTGTGCTCTAACATGGTAAAACAGATATTTCTCCTGATCAATACCATTATCTTCCTCCTGAGAAGAATGTTGCCACTTCCACAGCTCCTCACTGTCCACCACATAACCTCTACTTGCTCCATCAGTTGAGATCACATCACACAAGAATTATGTAGCACACTCTGTCTTTTGAGTACTGCAGCAAGCCCCCAGAGCTGTGCAAGCATGAAAACCTCATGTTGAGAAAGTCTATGATTTGTCCCTTGATGACCCCAGTGGAAGAATGCCTTGCTTTGTATCTGCACTCGGCCTCAGTCTGGGGGGTAATGTGACTGAGTCATCATACACAGTTGGAGAGGGTGGTCCTTGTTTCCCAGCAGCCATTCTGGTGGGGTATGCACCTCTTGGCATGAAACAGAAACCTGAGAGTTCTCAAGGAGATAGGGATTATTGAAGCTTTAGGGGAGCTGGCGCAGACCTCTAAGATGTCGTAAGAAGGATTACATTGACTGAATAAAATCCTTTCCTATTAATGAAGTTAGTTGTGATACTCTGATTGCTATATGTGTACAGTCTATAACACCCTGAACCCAAATGCTCCAACGGATGATACTGTCCTGTACCAGTGAATCGATAGGTGGCACTCTTCTGGAGGACGTTTCATCAAAAACTAAGGACTGTAGACCTTTCCTGTTGTACTTTCCTCACATACTAAGGGAACCCTGTGCTGAAACCTCTCCATTTGGATACTGTTCAGCGTCTGCTAGAGGTTGATGCTGGTCTTGAGTTTCCACATGCATGTGTTCCTCATTAGTTCCTGTGGCCACTAATATTTCCATGGCCACAGACAGGGTAACAGGTGCTATGCCTGGTTCTTTGGTGACTGATCCAATGAGCCAATGTGGGGAATATCAGAAACAATGTGAAAAGCCACAGCCACAATGCATACAAATTCCAGTCTACCATCATCCTCCGTAATTGGGACATGGAGACATCTGACAAGGAGGACTATTGGATGGTTCTACATGGACCTTTAACATAGTATATGCAGATATATGCTGCACAAGCCATGTCGCACCCATATAGTCGGAGGTTGAAAATTGTTAATAATAGCATCTTTTCCCTTCATACTTGCCCTCACATGACCCAAAAAAGCAGCACTACTTTGAAGAGCATGTTGTGAAATGCTGACAGTACAACGTGTGAGGGAAGCAGCTCCAGCACCTTGCACAGTGTTTCTTTTTGAATATGTTAAAGAGTTGTGGACCGCAAATGACACCTTATGTATTATCTGTGGTTACTTCTCCTTCTCAGAGAGTATTAGGATTCATTTGTGAAGATCAATGTCATCGTCAAGATTGTTTATGCGCAGGATTTGTAATTGATACAATTGGTCAAGTTGTTTTCTAAAAATGCTTGTTTTGTTTTTAACAACACAGAACTATCTGAACTATTTGTAAATGCTATAAATTAAGGATAAACAGTGAAGGGCATTCGTTAGTTGGACCCATATATAGCAATATTATTGACACTGAGATGGAATACAGATATGCTACTTTGAGTTTTAAATAATACAAAACTGTATAAAGATTTGCATCTTATCTCTTCCTTCATCAGATAGATAGTTATTTGAGGTTAAACACAGTTTAATGTGCAAAATCATCTTCAATTCTGTATCAGTCCATTTAACAAAGTTATGTATAAGTGTGACGATACTGACTTTTAAATAAAAGGAAGGCAATGTTACCATGTGATAAGGATAAAAATATCTGGACCAATAAAGTTTGCATGACCAGAAAGTGTAGAATTTGAATTTCTGGCCACAACTTATGATGTACTCTGATGAATTTTAGATATTTAATGAAGTTCACAGGATAACTTAACCAAGTCTCAAATTGTCACAGGTTGGTCGCATTAACATTAACAGCACAAATAGCATAAAAAAAAGAATCCTGAATGAGCTGTTCTATGAAATCAGAAAACAATTTGGTATTGCTTTATTGTGAAACAATCACCAGCTCTCGCAACTCAATCTGTGAGGCACTGTGAGTCAACAGCAGCAGCAGAATTGTACTTCAACACAATCTGCAACCTCATGGCCCAGAATATCCCCATCTCAACTATTACCATCAACCTAGGGGATCTACCCTGGTTCATTGGAAAGTTTACGAGGATAAACTGAGGACTGTAGATGCTGGAGATCAGAGCTGAAAATGTGTTGCTGGAAAAGCGCAGCAGGTCAGGCAGCATCCAAGGAACAGGAGAATCGACATTTCGGGCATTCCTGAAGAAGGGCTTATGCCCGAAACGTCGATTCTCCTGTTCCTTGGATGCTGCCTGACCTGCTGCGCTTTTCCAGCAACACATTTTCAGCTCATTGGAAAGTTTAGGAGGGCATGCCAGGAGCAGCACAAGGCAAACCTAAAAATGAGTTACCAACCTGGTAAGACTCCAAACAGGATTATTTTTCTGCCAAACAACATGAGGAGCAGGTGTTAGACATAGCTAAGCGATCCCACAACCAAAGAATGAGGAGTGTTAGAGATACTGCCACTCTGAGAGCTGATTCTGAAAAGGCAGTACAGGGTACTAAAATCACGTGTAAATAAAGGGTGACTTGGTGACAAGATATGTTACATGTGATTACTTCTCCTTCACAGAGACTTCTAGGATTAATTTGTATTTCAGTCCTATACACAAAAACCAGGACAAATCCAACCCAGCCCCATAATCTCGATTATCAGTAAAATAATGGAATGTGTCATAAACAGTGCTGTAAAGCAGCACCTGCTCAGCAATAACCTGCTCAGTTTGGGTTCCACCAGGGCCACTCAGCTCCTGGCATCATAAAAGCCTTACTTCAAACATGGACAAAAGAGGTAAATTCCAGAGGTGAGGTGAGAGTGCCAGCCCTTGCCATCAGGGCTGTATTCAACCGAGTGTGGCATCAAGGAGCCCGAGTAAAACCGGAATCAATGGGTACCTGGGGCAAACTCTCTGCTGGTTGGAGTCATACCTGGCACACAGGAAGATGGTTGTAGTTGTTGGAGATCAGTCATCTCAGCTCAAGGACATCTCTGCAGGAGTTCCTCAGAATAGTGTCCTTGGCCCAACCATCTCTAGCTGCTTCATCAATAATCTTCCCCCCATTATGAGGTCAGAAGTGGGGATGTTTGTTTACCGCATAATGTTAAGCACTATTTGCAACACCTCAGACACTGAAGCAGTCCATGTTCAAGTGCAACATGGTCTGGACAATATCCAGACCTGTGCTGACAAGTGGTAAGTAATGTTCACATCACACAAATGCCAGAAAATGACCACCTCCAATGAGAGACAGTCTAGCCACTGCCTCTTGACATACAACGGTGTTATCACCATTGAATACCCCACCATCAACATCCTGGAGGTTACCATTGACCAGAACTTCAACTGGACTCACCCCATAAACACAGTGTCTACAAGAGCAGGTCAGAGGCTAGGAATACTGTGACAAGTAACTCACTTCCTGACTCCCCAAAGCCAGTCTACCATCTACAAGGTACAAGTCAGGAGTACAATTGAATGCTCCCCATTTGCCTGGATGGGTGCAGCTCCAACAACACTCAAGACGCTTGACACTATCCAGGACAAAGCAACCCAGTTGACTGACACCATATCCGCAAACATCCACTCCCTCCACCACTGATACTCAATAGCAGCAGTGTATACTACATGGGAATGTGACAGCTTGCAAGTTCCTTTCCAAGCCACTCACTACCCTGGCTTGGAAATGTATCGTCATTCCTTCAATGTTGCTTGGTCAAAATTCAGAAATTTGCTCCCGAAGAGCATATTAGGTCTACCTGCAGCACATGGACTGAAGCGGTTGAAGAAAGCAGATCACCATCACCTTCTCAAAGGCAACTAAGGACGAGCAATAAATGCCGGCCAGCCAGAGATACCCATGTCCCACAAGTTAGTTTTAAAAAAGCTAATTAAAGCTAAAGAGGACTTGACTGGAACAGGAACACTGAGTAATAGAATGGACAGCCATTCAATTGAGTTCACAGCCATTTTCGCATCTCCTTCCAATGAATGGAGCCAGTTCTGCCATCATGATGTTGGACTTTTCATTTTCTATCATTGCCACCACTTTCGTATAGGATGTAATTCGGCTCCATGTAAATAGAGTCTTGCATCAGTGCCACAAAAAAAAATCATTAAATGTCTTTTTTCTGAATTATTTTAAAATGAAAATATGTTTTGCTCACTGTAAATTGTTGCTTTACAGTTAATCTTTATGTTTTCTAGTATGTAGTTATAATTAGGTTCGCCCCTCCATTTATTAAGTGAGTTTGACGAAAGAGAGAAGGTGCAAAGGAGAAAGGCAAGGTGGATGATAACGATCCAGCAGTTCTTACTCTCCATGAAAGAGGATATAGATTGGTCCAGTCCTAATTTCACTTGACCACAGCCTCAGTTTTAAGTAAAAGTGAATGTTTTGATCCATTTACAATTCCATCACAGTTTCAAAGTGCCCTCTTTTTAACATTGCATAATACCATACGATATAGTAGCAAAATTAGGTCATTCAGCCCATCGAGTCTGCTCCACCATTCGAACATGGCTAATATGTTTCTCAACCCCATTCTCCTCCCTTTATCCGTAACTCTTAATCCCTTTACTATTCAATAATCTATCAATTTGTCTTAAATATGCTCAATGATTTGGCTTGTACAGTCCTCTGCAGCAATGAGTTCCACAGATTCACTCTAGCTGAATAAATTCATTCTCATCTCAGATCTAAAGAGTCATCCCTTCACTCTGAGGCTGTGCCCTCAGGTCTTAGTCTCTCCTACTAGTGAAAACATCTTCTCCACGTCCACTCTGTCCAGGCCTTTCAGTATTCTGTAAGGCTCAATGAGATGCCCCCGTCATCCTTCTAAACTCCATTCTGTACAGATCCAGAATCCTCAATCACTCATCATAGGACAAGCCCTTCAACCCTGAAATTATTCTTGTAAGCCTCCTCTGGACCCCTTTCAACATCCACACCTCCTTTCCGAGACACTAGGCTCAAGATTGCTCGCAATATTCCAAATATGATCTGACCAGAGCCTTACACAGCCTCAGCAATACATCCCTGCTCTTGTATTCTAGCCCTCTTGAATTGAATGCTAACGTTGCATTTGGCTTCCTAACTGACAACTGAACCTGTATGTTAACCTTAAGAGAATCCCATTTATGCTTCAATGTTCCAAAGCCTTTCCCCATTTAGAAAATAGTCTACGCCTCTATGCTTCCAACCAAAATGCGTAACTTCACACTTTCCCACTGTATTTTTCATCTGCCACTTATTTGTCTAATCTCCTCGCCTGTCTAAATCCTTCTGCAGCCTCCCTGTCATCTCAACGCTATCTATCCCTCCATCTCCATGTCATCTGCCAACATAGCAAGAAGATTCTCAATTTCTTTGTCCAAAGTGTAATTGAAAAAATGATGAGTTATGGTCTCAATACCCACCCCTATGGAACTCCACAAATCACCAGCTATCATCCTGAAAAATATCCCTTTATCCCTCCTCTCTGCCTTCTGCCTGTCAGCCAATCCTCTATCCTAGTCCCTAACACAATGAGCTCTGCTCTTATTTAGCAGCCTCTTGTGTGGCATCTTGTCAAAGGCCTTTTGGAAATCTAAATAGATCATGTCCACTGACTCCCCTTTGTCTAACTTGCTAGTTACATCCTCAAAGAATTCAAGCAGATTTGTCAGTCATCCCCTTGACGAAACTGCAGTAAGTCATTCCTTGTTTACTTCCCGCTCTCCTTGCACTTCCAAGTACTACACAATTTCATCCTCAATAATGGTCCTTAAAATCTTACCAATGACTGAGGTCAGGCTAACCAGCCTATAGTTTCCTGTCTTCTGCCCTCGCTGCCTGCTTTAACAGGAGTGTTGCATTTGCCATTTTCCAATCCTTTACAACCCTCCCTGACTCCAGTGATTCCCGAAAGATCACCAGCCATGTCTCTGCATTTTCCTCACCATTTTCCTTTAGAACTCTGCAGTCTAGTCCATCTGCTCTGAGTTATTTATCCAATTCAGACCCTTCAACTTTCCCAGCACCTGCTGTTTTGTGATGGCCATTACATTCACCTCTGCTTCCTGACTCCCTTGAAGTTCGGATATGCTGCTGGCATCTTCCACTGAAAAAACAATCAGGATCTAGAAGATTTCAGTAATTGTTGAAAGCACGTATGTAAAAGGTTAGACATAATCAGTTTCATAATGAGATCAGTAGGAAGTGAGAGCTCTAAGACAGACGGCATCACAAGCTGTATGCAAATAGCCCAGCCTGACGATAGTCCTAATCATGTTTCCAAAATAACTTCAGTCATCAAAATACAGGTAACTATAACTCTTATTATGTCTGCAGTTATTTCAATTCAAGGTCAAGTATCACTAAAGTCAGCTCTTTCCACTGATTATAAGAACACACAGTTAACCACATCTTATAAGTTACAGTAATGATAGAATATTTTTTTTTAAAAAACCGTTCTGTGGTTTATGTTTTCACTAGTAACCATAAACAAGATTTTTCTCCCAACTATCTTGACTCATCCCTTGTCCTCACCAGAAAACATGCAGATTTCCTTTCCTACTGCTCCTGGTATTTCTTTGGGCTTAACTCACCTGGTTTTAAGCAGAAACACGAGACCTTACTCCATTATTAAGGTTGGGTTTTATAACCTCAAGGTCTACAGATACTCCCTTACTTCCAGATATCAAAAAGAACTTCAAATTTATTTTTGTCTACAACAACTATTAGTTTTAGCTCATGGTATACAATGGGTGATGTCCAATTTTAATATATGGCCTGGCAGATTTTCTTTTTCATTTGAGGTCAGTGAAAGGAAAATCATATGGGCCGTAAAATGTAACTATATTATTGGTAGTCAGGAGTATGCCACTGACAAGGTGTTGTTAATAATTGTGTAGTTGCCAACCCAAGGCTTACAGAGTGAAATACAAAATATAACTTAGCTAAAACGCAGCAGCAACACACAAATCATGTATTTCTATGGAGATCACAGAAAGGGAAGTAAATTTGAGAAAAAAATTAAATATCTTGCATTTGTTCCTACATCTATTAAACAATGCTATAACTTTATTACCATATAAAATGTCAAGTAAAAATTTAGAATGACTGTTTATTCTGTTTTTGTTGTAACTTAATTTTATTTTCCTACTGTTTACTTCAAGTTAAGAAGATCAAAGGACCAATGTGTGAAAACGAAATCACTATTTATGTCAAGAATTTTTTAAAAAAGATGAGAAATTTCTGTCTAACTCAAAAAATAAATTGAATTAATAATTGCAAAAGCACTCAGTTCCTAGCTCTGACCCTAGAATATTGAATTGAATTGAATTGAATTGAATTGATTAACACGTGTACTGAGGCACAGTGAAAAGCTTTGTCTTGCAAACAATACAAACAGATTGCAGAGTTAAGTAGGTCAGATAAGTAAATAATAGGTAAACAGCGGCAAAAACAAAAACACAGGTACAGGAGAATGTTAAGAGTTTGTGAGTCCATTCAGTATTCTAACAACAGTAGGGTAGAAACTGTTTCAAAACCGTCTGCTGCATTTGTTCAAGCTTCTGTACCTTCTCCCCGATAGTAGAGGTTGTAGAAAAACATTGCCAGGGTGGGATGGATCATTGAGAATGCTGGTGGCCTTTCCTTGACAGCAGGCCTGGTAGCTGGATTCTTTCGATGGGAGGTTTGCTTTTGTGATTGTTTGGGCCAAGTTCACCACTCTGTAACTGTCTCTGGTCTTGATTGGTACAGTTGCCATACCTAGTAGTGATACATCCAGACAGAGTGCTCTCGATGGCGCACCTATAAAAGTTGGCAAGGGTATTCGCCGTCATGCCAAATTTCCTCACCTGCCTGAGGAAGAAGAGACATTGTTGGGCCTTTGTAACCAGTGCATCCACATGAAGAGTCCAAGAAAGCTTGTTGTGGATGACCACTCCCAGGAGCTCGACACTCTCCACTTGTTCATTTCTGTGCTGTTAATATGTAGGAGGGGCATGAGTAACATTCAACCAAAAGTCAATAATGAGTTCCTTGGTTTTGCCTGCATTGAGAGCTAGGTTGCTCTTAGCGCACCATTTTTCCAGGTCTTTCACCTCCAGTCTGTACTCTGTTTCGTCGCCATCTGAGATTTGACGTGGTATCATCAGCGAACTTGTAAATGGCATTCATCTAGTATTTCATCTAGTAAATGGTATTCATCTGTATACACAGTCATGGGTATACAGTGAGTACAGTAGGAGGCTGAGTGTGCACCCCTGGGGGGCAAGTGACATGGCATCTGACATGGATCTGTTGGTCCAATAGGCAAATTGGAGTGGGTCAAGAGTAGTGGTGAGGCTCGAGTTGATTAATGCCATGGCCAGCCTTTCAAAGCACTAATATCTTCAAATTTTGAATTTAAGGGATTCTGCATGTTCATTTTTCAAATAGAGTGCTCTGAATTTGTGTTTCCTACTCCTGGTCTGAAATCGTAGAATCTCTACAGTGCAGATAGAGACAATTCAGATCATTATGTCTATACTGACCCTCTGAAGAGCATCCCTCCCAGATCCTACCCTGGTAATCCTACTTTTTTTCCCATAGCTAATCCACCTAGCTTGCACATCCCTGGACACTATGGAGCAATTTATATGACTGATTCACCTAATCTACACATCTTTAACTGTGGGAGGAAACCAGAGCACACAGACTCGGGGAGAACATGTAAACTCCACACAGACAATTGCCCAAGGCTGGAATTGAACCTGGGTCCCTGGTGCTGTGAGAGAGTCGTACTAACCACAGAGCCATCATGACAGGTTGGGAACTCAGAAGTGTTTTTGACAAAAGCTGACAGAGAATTTGAAGAAGACATATGCAATTAATTGGCTTCTCCAGGTCCAATTAAGGACAGTGAGTGGCTTCTGAAAGGCCATTAGAGGCTATCTGTTATGTTATGTCTCACAGCTAGTTTACAGCATAACTTTAAGAAACTTTCTCATGATATCAGTATATCATCATTAGTATGACTTGATGGCATTACTTATTGCTTGTGACCAGATGGTAGAAAGGCTTTGGACTCCATGTAAACTGAGGCCACTTGAGGCATGACATAGTAATAGAGGCATACTATTTTCTGTAACCAAAAAGCTTAGTATTAGCATAAGCATTAAAATGCTTGTGAATGCAATACATGTCCATATAATGAGCTAGATTATACATCTATTGAATCTTTTAGTTACCCATGTTGAGAGTGTAGTGCTGGAAAAGAACAGCAGGTCAGGCAGCATCTGAGGAGCAGGAGAATTGACATTTCGGGCATAAGCCCTTCATCGGGATTGAGGATCCCCTCAGATCCCTGCTCCTCGGATGCTGCCTGACTTGATGTGCTTTTCCAGCACCACGCTCTTGACTGATCTCCAGCATCTGCAGTCGTCACTTTGTCCTTTTAGTTCCCCATGTCTAGTTGATATTTTGCAGGACCTACCTTAAGATTTGTCCGTTTGGGTAGAAATACCCTGCTGGAAACAAAAGCCCAAAACATAATGGCTAATCATGATGGGTTCAAAGTGGTAGGTAGTAGTTGCCAGTTATAAAAGAATCCCAGTTCTCAGTGGCAGACATATAGAATCCTCACTGAAGATCAGTTAACTGAGATCTTTGAAATTCAAAACATTAGAAATATCAACACCAATTCTTGTGTATAGTTCTGCAAATTAAAAAAATCCAGGAAGTGGATTTAGCTTAAAGTTTAAGTTTAATCAAGTCAGAAGTAAATTTAAACCACAAGCTGGCTTTTTTATTTAAAAACGAAAGGCTTCTCAAAGCATTAAAAGAGCAGTAGTTACTCTTAATTTGAATACAGAGTCTGTCTAATCAAGCTTACAGCTTCTAACATACTAACAAATGATTTTCTCAACTAAGACAGCTTACCTGTGTGCAAAGATTGACAGGTTCCACCATTTTGACTCTTGAGTTTGTTGCCACATCAGAGGGAGTCATGTGTGGCATCATCATTCGTTATTTAGTGTGAATACTGACCCAATACTGTCGAAAGCTGCTGCTTTCTAACGAAGTATTTAGCGTTGCATATTTTCATTTTTGGGGCAGCACAGTGGCTCAGTGGTTAGCACTGCTGCCTCACAGCGCCAGGTTTGATTCCAGCCTCAGGCAACTAGTTGTGTAGAGTTTGCACATTCTCCCCGTGTCTGCGTGGGTTTCCTCTGGATGCTCCAGTTTCCTCCCACAATCTAAAGATGTGCAGATTAGATGGATTGACTAAGTTGCCCACAGTGTCCAAGGATGTGTACGCTCTCCGGAGTTTGGTGGGCCAAATGGCCTATCTCTGCACTGTAGGGATTCTATGAATGTTGTCTAGTGGCTGAAATCTGCTCCTCCAGGTCTGTGTTTTTTAAAGGAAAATTGTTTAGAAGTGAATAATATTCAATAAAGAGGCTGGATCTGTGCCACATTTTATGAAAAAGAGAAAAATATGAGAATTGATAAAAAGAAAGAAAGAAGCCATGCACTTTATTGCAATAAAGAAAAAGACAGATCTTCAATGAAGAATAGAAGTTGCACATTTAGTTCTGGTTATTGTGTGAATCATATCTTTAGTGATTTACGGCTCTTTAAGTAACAAATGTGACTATAATTTGTGGATCAAGCAATAAATGATCCTGAGACGAGATCTCTCTGCTATGACAGAATGATTATATTATCTTTCTGTGAATTATAAGGAAGATCCAGCAACCTTCTGCAGAGTTACTTAAAGACCAGTTTACAGTATGATTTAACTGCAGGATTAATAGACTTGAACTCATAGAATCCCTACAGTGTGGAAACAGGCCATTTGACCCATCGAGTCCACTCTGCTCCTCTGAAGAGAATCCCATCCCCACCCCTAAACCTTATGCCTGTAACGCTGCATTTCCCAGGGCTGATCCAACTAATCTCTACATCCTTGGACACCAAGGGCAATTTAGCATGCTGAAAATGTGTTGCTGGAACAGCGCAGCAGGTCAGGCAGCATCCAGAGAACAGGAGAATCGACGTTTTGGGCATAAGCCCTTCTTGGCCAACTAATCTGCACTTCCTTGGACTGGAGAGAACTGAAGCACCCAGAGGAAACCCACACAGACACAGGGAGAATGTGCAAACTCCACATAGACAATCGTCCAAGACAGGAATGAAACCTGGGTTCCTGGTGCTGTGAGGTATCAGTGCCAACCACTGAGCTCTTCTGATACAGACAGAAATTCCAATCATCTATTAACGGGTTTGTTGAAGATGCCACAGCAAATGGCGTTAAGTGTGATTTCTCCAAAACAGAATTCTCAGAAAGCTAATCAAATTAGTAATCCCCTCAACACCAATAACAGCCTTCCGCAAGGATCTTCTAGGCAAGGAAAAGGGCAATGCCATTGACACCATGCTTAAAGATGGACATCAGTGTGAATCCATGGTAGCAGGCCAACAACTACATACTTCAAATGTAGCCAACACTATTGTTACTTTAAAAAAATGCAACAGGCTAATAAAAATGCCCTTCAATGCAGTTTGCACCAACAAAAAAAATGGCCATTATCTCTTCACATCTGCAAAACATGTAGCACCAAAGGGCACTCATTTGCAGGAAATCTGGTTGATAACATTCAAAGGATATACTTTGGCTTTAGCATCATCAGCCCTGTGCTAAAAACAAACTGTGATAAATACACAAGCTCGGGTCCAAATTGCTTACACCCGTATCATGACATTAATCTTGATAATCATGTTATCTTGATATTGATATATGCCTGAATTGCAATCTCTAATGTAGAGTGGGTGGCTAATCTAATCTCACAGAGCTTGTGACATTGTCTTCTGACAAAGAACTGCTGACTTCAAAAATTATCAGTAAGTAATGCCTATACTACCTACTCATTTTCAAATGACTTTGGACTATTTTTCTCTTACTAAGCGCATGTCTGCCATGCACTACCTTACAACACCAGGTTATGGTCCAACAGGTTTATTTGGAAGCACTAGCTTTTGGAGCACTGTTCCTTCATCAGGTAGTTGTGGAATAGAATCATAAGACACAGAATTTATAGCAAAAGATTAGTGTCTCGCAACTGATATATTGAACAAACCTAGATTGTTGCGTCTTTCATCTTTTAGAATGGGTTACAGGTTTCAGTTCATTAATGTGTAAATCCCAGAACTTCTTTTAAGTTACATTCTCAGTGGCCCCCTTCCACAAATTCTCAGTACATCGATGGCTGCTTAATGCTGCTTCATGCTCCCACAGGACCTTGAAAAGGTGGTTATTTTGTCCCCAATTTCTACCCCTCTATACCTTCCATATCATCTATTTCAGACACTTACCTTCCTTTTCTTTATCTCTCTGTCTCCATTTCGGGGAATAAGCTGTCCAGTGCCATCCACTACAAAGCCAATAACTCACATAGCTACCTTCATGACAGCTCGTCACACCCCACGTCCTGCAAGAAGTCCATCCCATTCTCCCAGTTCCTTCACCTACGTTACATCTGTTCAGATGATGCCACCTTCCAAAACTGCTGACATAGCTTGCTTCTTCCAAAAACATGGTCTCCTGCCCACTGTGGTTGACAGTGCATTCAACTAACCTATCATCCGTGCTACCACCCTTGCTCCTTCCCATCACTCACAACAGCGTGATCAGGTCCCCTTTGTCCTCACTGTTCATCCCATCAGCCTCCACATTCAAAAGATCATTCTCCACTTTATCAAACAACTCTAGTAGAATGCCACCACTAAACACATCTTCCCTCCACAGCCTCTGTCTGTATTTCACAGGGATCATTCCCTCTGGGACACCCTTGCTCATTCCACAACCATCAACACGACCTCCCCACCACCTTCCCATGTAACTGCAGAAGGTGCAACACCTACCCCTTCACCTCCTCCCTGCAAACCATCCAAGGGCCCAAATAGTCTTTCCAGGTGAAGCAACATTTTACCTATAGCTCCTCCAATCTTGTGTATTGTATTCATTGCACCCAATATGGCCTACTCTACGCTGAAGAAGCCAAACACACGCTGACTGACCACTTTGCGGTCTGTGCACAAGCAGCACCCTGACCTTTCTTTTAACATACCATGCTGTCCTCCGCATGCTGCAGTGCTCCAATGAATCACAGCACAAACTGAAGGAACAACATCTCATCTTCAGACTAGACACTTTACACCCTTCTGGACTTAATATTGAGTTCAACACCTTCAATTGTGAAGCTTTACTTGTTACATTCTGTCACCATGTCCTCTCTCCCCTCCCCCCATCCTAATGGGACTGTCTGTCCTTTCAAGTCTGGCTGGAGACACACCATTGTTCTGCCAATCTTACATTCCAATCATTTTATTTGATCTATTAACATCCTTTTTCCACCAGCACCCTACATATGCTACCCCACAATCCTCCCCACCCAAACTGTAGCACAAATGATGCCCCCTGCACACTTCACTTCAGCTCTGATGAAGAGTCATCTAGATTCTAAACGTTAGCTTGCTCTCTCTCCATGGATGCTGCCTGACCCATTGTGATCTCCAGCCATTGTTGTTTTCAGTGCAGATTCCAACATTTCCAGTAATTTGCTCCTTCATGCTGAAGCTCACTGCCTCCATTTGCAACAAGACCTGGACAACATTTAGACATAGGTCAATCAGTGACAAGTAGCATTCATGCCTTCTTTTTCCCACAATGACCATTTCCAACAAAGACAACCCAATTATATCCCTTTTTCAATCATTTGGGTTACATGCTGTCCTGAATCCCCAGTATGAACATCCTACAGTTACCTTTAAACAATGAATGAACTGGACCAGTTGTGTAAATATGGTGACTACAAGAGCAGTTCAGAGGCTAGAAATTCTGCAGTGAGTAACTCACTTCCTGTCTTCAAAAACTCTACCCAGAATCTACAAAGGACATGTCAGGAGTGTAAGGGAACATTCCATGCACCTGAATGAGTGCAGCTCCAACAACACTATAAACACTTCAACGCTATTCAGAATAAAGCAGTCCACTTAATCACACCCTATCTACAATATTTACTTTCCATCATTGACACGTAGAGATGCCAGTGTGTACTGAATACAGGATACACTGAGTGATAAAAGTTTGTATATATTGTTGTTTGGAAACTTGCATTCTGAGTAGAGATAAATGAGATGAACTTGTATCTAGTTCTATGAAGGTGACAGCTTTTCTTAAGTGCCAGAAACACATATTTTTAATATTATGTCAAAACTACATTTCTAAAAAAAAGTGACTTAAGCTGAATGACTAGATAAGCTACCTGTGGAGATAGTTGTTGAAGAGTTTACTAAGTTGATTTCTTAAAAACCTACACAAAAGGAAGTCAGAGGCCATGAGAAAATTCAGTTCTGAAAATGAAATGATCAATACCAAAAGGAGGGGAGCTTAGTTTGGCAATCTCTGGGACTTCAGAACTAGAAGGAAGGCTTAACTGTTTCAGCTGTCCAAGAGACAGAACCAAAAAAAAAGCCCTGAGATTTTCTTAGACCTCAGTGAGAAAAGACCGATGAGGATGTCTCTGAGAGAGAGAGAGACAGAAGATCTCATCTGATGAATGTTCAAAAATTTTAAAGTGAAAGTGGGAGTGATGTTTCCCGTTGGTTGTCAGAAGCCTCACACGGACTAGTGAACTTTGGGTGTTCCCATACCAAGGACATTTGAACATGGACAGGTGAGCAGGTGTAGGGCAGGTGCTTGGCATTCAAAGATGATAACAACCTTATTTAACAGCCATCTTCGCATCAGCCATTGTCCTCTTCACCTGAAAGCAAGTTCCCCAGATCCTGCATACTTTATTTACCAGGTTAGTAGCCTCTTCCCATGAAGTAGTCACTTTTGGTAAAGGTAGCTATTTTATTTTATGTTCATGGGGTTTTGATGTCACTGGCTAGGCCAGGATCTTTTGTGCATCACTAACTGCCTGCAAAGATTAGTGGGGTGCTGCCTTATTGAACCATTGCAATCTAGAGTGTTTTGATTAGATTAGATTACTTACAGTGTGGAAAGAGGCCCTTCGGCCCAACAAGTCCACACCACCCTGCCAAAGCGCAACCCACCCATACCCCTACCCCTACATTTACCCCTTACCTAACACTACGGGCAATTTAGCATGGCCAATTTACCTGACCTGCACATCTTTGGACTGTGGGAGGAAACCGGAGCACCCGAAGGAAACCCACGCAGACCCGGGGAGAATGTGCAAACTCCACACAGTCAGTCGCCTGAGGCGGGAATTGAACCCGGGTCTCTGGCGCTGTGAGGCAGCAGTGCTAATCACTGTGCCACCATGCTGCCCACACTCACAGTTAGAAAGAAAGTCCAGGACTTTGACCCAACAACATTGTATGAATGGTGATATATTTCCAAGTCAGTATAGTGCGTGGTTTGCAGGGAATTTACAGATTGTGGTCTCCCCATACATCCAGATGGTAATGGTCATGTGTTTGCAAGATGCTGTCAGACAAGCCTTGATGAGTTCCTGCAGTCCATACTGCCGTCACAACACTAGGAGAAAAAGGAGTAAATGTTGAAGGTGGTGCCAGTCAAATGATCTGCTTTATTCTGGATGGTGCCAAGCTTCTCGAGTATTGATGGAGCTGCACTTATGCAGGCAACAAGGGAGAATTCCACTGCATTCCTGACATGCGCCTTATTGATGATTGACAACCATTCAAGGGACTGAAGATGAGTTACTCACTGCAGAATTCCTAGCCTGTGACCTCTTGTAGCCACAGTTTTTATGTGGCTGGTTCAGTTCCAGTTCTGGGGTCAATGTAACTCAGACCTGGCCCATACAAGTCAACAGCTTTCTCTGAACTTCATGAATAAGCGTTGACTTGATGATCAAGTTTTATTTGATCAGTTTCCATTCAAACAAACTGTATTTATGAAAACATCTGACCTGCTCTCCCCAACAGAGCAAGTGGTTTATATTCCTGCTTAAGAATTGAACTTCTGCCCAAAATGATAAGAATTTGCAAAGCTCTGCTGGGACATCCTATTAGTGGAAGGTCTCATAACTGTTATCTGCACCTAACCCACTCAAATTTAGGGATGAAGAGTCAGCTAAGAATTATTTCAGTAACTTTTATTAGGCCACAGTTAACCTTGAAAATAATGCATCCACAGCAATTTCAATATAATCTTGGCAATCTACTGGAACAAGCTAAATTCACACTATCAGCTGATGTGTTATTTCATTTGCCTGATAAGGTTTGAACCTATTGGTTGCTACCTTAACAAGTGTTATTACTCACAGAAATAATAAAGATGTGCACTTTAGACATATGGGGAAAGATTTTGGTATTTAATGCTTGGACGTTAAGCATAATCTGATAGAGAATAGGGAAGCAAATAAGGCAACCCAATACCAGGGCCCACTGACTTTTCTTTCATCAGATTGGGATCATAGTTTGGGTTCATTTCCAGGATACGTGGGATGTTGTGCTCAACATCATCCAACCAATGATTCCTATTGCTGCTGGAAAAAAAAAGTGTGAAATGTGAGGATCCCTGTAAGTCTATTCAGGACCTAAATATATGAATGAATAACAGAAATGGGGCTCAAGGTGAAATAGGATTTTCTACAAACTCACTTTGGCATGACCATGTTTCAAAGGTACTGATTATAAGTGCTGGCCAACACTTATCTGAAAGCCTCCTGGTTTCTCGGGACTACTGCAAATTCCTGCTGCTCCAGTAAACTGGAACCACTACTGAGCCATTACTGGTATTATAACCTCCCTGGTTAGTCAAGTCAATTCTATACCACGGTTTTGGATAAGATCATAAAGATTGCTGAAGTCTCCTGTTTTCATCTCAAATGCCATTTGTAAAATTTATTTTGTGGTAAAATACAAAATGATTTGGCATAAAACTACAAAAACACATAAGGGCATTAGATTAAAAACTAGATTTCATTAAAAGGTCACATAAACTAAATCTAACATCTCTCTGACGAAGCGGATCGATTTTTTATGTGTGAGAACATTATATCTTTCTTTGCCAGCAATAGATATAAAACAAAAAGGGGATATTTCTGGAAAGTGCAGAATGGATGCATACCAACAAATAAGGACAATTTTAAGGGATGGACCAGCCATCTGTGGTTAACTAGAAAAGTTATCAAATTCGAAGAAAAAACATATAATTGTGCAAGGATAGGTGACAGGGTAGAACTTGGACAGATAAGAGAAACAGCAAGGAATTATAAAAGATAAACAAGGAGGGAAGTCTTCACTAAACAAAATTAAAGTAACATGCCATAAAAACCTGTAACCGGGAAGTGAAAAGGAAAGATGAACTTAAGAAAATCACAATGATCAGTGAAGAAGTACAGAGTAAATTGTAGGAACTGCAAGTTATCAAACCTCATGTCCTGATAGATTTCATCCTAAAATTTTAAATTAGTGAGATAGTTGATGCATTGGTTTTAATTCTCCAAAGAGTAAGTTCTTTTAGACTGGAAAAAACAAAGTAACTCCTTCATTCAAAAGGGAAGGAAAGCCTGAAATAGGAAAACTACAGGCCAGTTAGCTTAACATCTGTCATAGGGAAAATGGTAAAAGCTATTATTAAAGACATAATGATTGGGGCATTGAGATAGGTTAAAGGTAATCAAGCAGAGATGATGTGGTTTTGTCAAAGAGAAATTTTGTGTAACTAATTTATTGGAATTCTTTGAAGAAATAGCTTATGCAGTGAATAAAGGAGAACCAACGGATGCATTGTACTTAGATTTCCAGAAAGTATTTTATAAGGTACCACATCAAAGGTTATTGCAGAAACTAAAAGCTTCAGGTACTTGGGTCATGGCTTAAAAATAGAGGGTCATTCATTTTAGACAAGAATGAAGAAAAAAGTACTCTAGAAGATTATGTGGCTTTGGAATTCCCCTTCTCAAAACACAATGGATGCTGAATCTTAAAATATTTTTAAGGCAGAAGAATATAAGAATGAAAGTCTACCAAAGGTCTGCAGAAATATCGAGTTGAAGTTAAAATCAGATCAGCCATGATCCTATTCAATGGGTGAACAAGTTAGAAGGGCTGAGTGGCCTACAATTTATTCTTTGTTCATATGTTTGTCCATTTGTAAGAAAGAATTTGCGGCTAGAATTGTGGGTTGTTATTGTGTAGATAAAGACAATGATCAATTGCTATACAAGTTCTCACTAACAGCAATGGGAGAAATAATTGGATAATAGAGATTTTATGAGGTCTTTAAAGGGAGATTTTGATCGGGACATAAAGTTCAATGATATCTTTATTATTTATGTGAACTATGGTAGTAAACAGACAGAACCTGCAATTCCAGCAATGCAGTGCTCTGTCAATACAAACTTTAGGGCTGCACGGTAGCTCAGTGGTTAGCGCCTGGGTTCAATTCCCACGTCGGGTGACTGTCTGTGTGGAGTTTGCACATTCTCCCAGTGTCTGTATGGCTTTCCTCCAGGTGTTCCAGTTTCCTCCCACATTCCAAAAGATGTGCAGGTCAGGTGAATTGGCCATGCTAAATTGCCCATAGTATTAGGTGCATTAGTCAGGGGTAAATGTAGGAAATGAGTCTGGGTGGGTTACTCTTCAGAGGGTCGGTGTGAACTTGTTGGGCTGAAAGGCCTGTTTCTACATTGTAGGAAATCTAATCTTAGCAATTAGTCTGGATTATATGTATAAGTCTTGCAGTAAGGCTTAAACCTACAATATTCTGACTGAAGGAAGAGTGTCACTATCTGAAGTAAGCTTTTATTCTTATGCCAACCTTTTAAAAATAATAACAAAATAGCAGATTTACTCTGAGTTCCTTCAGCAGAGAAAGATTAAAGACATGACATAATGAGAATATGAGGTCTTTGGACAAACATCAATAATAGTACAGAGGAGGCCAAGTGTCACAGAAATGTTAGGAGAGATGCCCAGAGGTGTGGTCACAGAAATGTAAAGGTGTGGGGAAGTACATTTGGCAGGGATTTTCAGAAAGCACTTCATTTGAGTGGAGTGGAGAGGAATAACATACAAGATCAATGTCAGAGCCAGTGGATTAATGGCCAAGGAGGGGAATAACATTGAAGAAGGTTGAACACTTTAACTCCCCTTCCCACTCCGCCAAGGACATGCAGGTCCTTGGCCTCCTCCATCGCCTTAGCCTGCTTGGCACACCTTCCTCATTCCTGAAGAAGGGCTTATGCCCGAAACGTCGATTCTCCTTCTCTTTTGATGCTGCCTGACCTGCTGTGCTTTTCCAGCAACACATTTTTAAGCTCTGATCCCCAGCATCTGCAGTCCTCACTTTCTCCTTAGGTTGTGGAAGGATTGTAATGAAAATCAAGGGTTTTGAAGTTCAATCATCTGAATAAGCCAAATCTAGATCAGTCAAAAGGATGGAAGTGAGGGAAGATATATTCGGTGAGACAGAAAATGCTTGAGTATACTGATACTTTAGAAATATATACTTGAGGCAAGAATGTATCCATTTTCACCAATGCATAATCTTGAGTTTCTCATACATATAATATATTTATGTTTTACAATTGGATACTAAAATCCTTACTCCAAAAGAAGAAAGATGTCAAATGGCATAGAATCAAGATTAAATTAATAACAAAGATATCAAGGGTTGTGTGCCTCATACTGTAACCCAGAATCATTTTATATTCTATTACTACTGTTAGCACTGTTGCCTCACAGCGCCAGAGACCCGGGTTCACTTCCCGCCTCAGGCGACTGACTGTGTGGAGTTTGCACGTTCTCCCCGTGTCTGCGTGGGTTTCCTCCGGGTGCTCCGGTTTCCTCCCACAGTCCAAAAATGTGCAGGGTCAGGTGAATTGGCCATGCTAAATTGCCCGTAGTGTTAGGTAAGGGGTAAATGTAGGGGTATGGGTGGGTTCGCTTCGGCGGGTCGGTGTGGACTTGTTGGGCCGAAGGGCCTGTTTCCACACTGTAATGTAATCTAATCTAATCTACTATCATGCCAGAGGATTATAGATGAACATCTATAAATTATAATGCCATTATGAACTTAATAATTAAGAGGGCAGGAGGCAGTTAAAGAATAAGTCACATTGCTGATGTCTGATGTCACAATTAGTCCAGACAATGATGACAACGTTCCTTCCTAAAAGGGTTTCAGTGAATTATATAGGTTTTATTACTACAGCTATATGGTTTCCATTAGACTAGCTTTTTATTTGAATTTTTCATTGAATTCAAATTTCACTGACAGAATCTGAAAGATATCCCTCGAAGATTAGCCGAGTATCCTGGATTAATAATCCTATGACATTTCCACCAATCCGATGCTTCTGCCTCCATTGTGCAAAGTTGTGAAGTATGAAGTACCCATTTAACTTAACTCTCTATCGCTAATATAAACAACAGTTGATCAAAGTTATGTTGTGAGGTATTAGTGTACAAATATTCATTTTGTACTTGTAAGTGTCTCTTTTACTATGGTAGCGAGAAATGTTCCACACAAACATAGGTTTGAACATAATTTCATATGAAGTGAACTGCTGAACACGTCACAAACAATAGAGAATTTAATAAGTTGAAAAGTTAAACAGCTACACAAATAAACTTGATTAGTTTTTTTGTTTAATAGCAAATTACATACCTACTGGGACTTTTTAAAGGAACTAAATACAGAAAATACCTTGCACAAATGGACTGGAAACTCCCAGAATGTAAACAGTGGGGAAGAGCAAAATGAGATTTCAATAGAACCTAACCTTACTACTGAGCAATAACAATGCGTCACCTGAAATGTGATCTTTCTATGTATCTTCAGGACATTATCTGATTGTTGTTGCCATGAAATTGTCAGTAATTATTTCTTTATCATTTTACTCAGGGAAATCTTTGATATAAACAGCTTGGATACCAGTTATCCCAGATAACTCACAAGTGGATTTGGGGTCTATCTTGAGAAAGAATGGAGTCCTGGTCAAGGCAGGGCTTGAGTCTTGATTTAGTCTCAGATTTTGTCATGATTTTCTTGAGCCCAGCAAACACATATGTATCACACCTATTCCCTCAACCCCCAATTTCAGCCATCTATTTTATTTCTGCTATTTGATCAGTATTCTACCAAATCATCCCTTTCAAGGCCAAATACATTTCTTTCCTCAATAACTGTATCCACTATACCTACTTTTTTCCCCTTGTCCAGTCTCTGTTGAACTATAATTGTGACACTCTTGTAGGACTCTGTCACTTTAACAGTTTCCAATCTCCTTGGCCCAATAGTTTTCTTCTCACTATGGGTGTCCACTACTCCTCCACCCTCCACCAGAAAGGTCTGAGGTGTCTACAGAAGAACCTCGATTATCCAAATGACACACGCAGGGAGAGTATTTTGTTTGGATAATCAAATGTTCGGATAATCAGATGCTGGATGACACAGTTTTTCCAAGCATTGGGACCTCGCGATCTTGCCGGATAATCCGAAATTTGGATAATCAAATGTTGGATAATCGAGGCTCCTCTGTATATTTCTTCCTTAAACAAGAGTGTAACCAATCCCCATCCACTACCTTCTTCCCTCAAAATAGCTGAACTAGTTCTTACATCGATCAACTTCTCCTTTAACTCCATTTCCTCTAAATAAAAGGTGCTTTATGATGGGAATGTGTACAAATAACATTCAGGGCTATTTTTCTGTGAGATATGTAAAACATTCTTTGTTCCAGTTCCACTCATGTCCCCTCCCTCATTCTTTTTCCATGATGATTGTGTTGATGCTGTTTAGAATTATAGAATCCCTACAGTGTGGAAGCAGGCCTTTCAGCCCAGTGAGGCCACACCAACCCTCCAGAGACCATTCTCCCCGAACTCACATCCCTACCCTATCCTATCCATGTAATTCTGTATTTCTTATCGCTGACCCACCTAGCCTGCACACTATGACAAATTTAGTGTGGCCAAACCACTCAACCTGCACATCTTTCGACTGTGGGAGGAAATTGAAGCATCTAAAGGAAATGGGGATAGTGTGCAAACTCCACACGGACAGTTGCCCGAAGGTGAAATTGAACCTGGGTTCCTGGTACAGTGAGGCAACCACTGAGCCGCCATGTCACTCACTTCCTCATTCTGAAGTGGAAAATATTTAATTTAATGGCTTCCAATTTTTATTTTTTCCTTGCACACATGGTGCATATCCAATTCTTCTCTTCCTTTTCTCAGCTTCACTAACTCAATTCCTCAAATTAGGCTATCAACCAATATCCACACTGACCCGACTGACTGTCCCAGCACCTCAACTGCAGTTTCTCACATCCCATTTTTAGTAAGAGTTCTGTTCCATTCCCCTCATTTCTCTATCACGGTCACATCTTTGACACTGCCATTTTTGTACCGGCACTTCCAACATGTCTTCCCTTTCCTCAACCAAGAATTATCCCCATTGTGGTTGAGAAGCCCTCACACTGTTTGGTCGGTTTTCCATATTCTGTTCTCACCTCTTCCTCACCCTCCCAGTGCTATATTTTGGTTCTCATTGTCCAGCATCCTGATTTAACATAACAATCTCCAGTATTCTTGCATTGCCTCCAGCATAATGACACCACCAAACCCATCTTCCTCTTTGCAACTTTCAGAACAGAGCGTTCCCTCTGCTATGGCGTATCTACTTTTCAATCATCCCCAGGACTTTGTTGCATTCCATGACACTTTCCCAAGTAAGGAGATGTTATACTTGATCTTTTCATTTCCCCCTTTCCACAATCCAAGTCTCCAAACATTCCTTTCAACTGAAAGAGTGATTTCCTTGTCCTTCTTTCAATTTATATTGTTTATTTATTGCTCACAACATGGGCAGGATTAACATGCATTCGATGAATTCTCTGAAAAGCATCTTGTTCAGTTTGAAACATGATCATGAGGTTCCAGTTGTCTGTCATTTTAATTCCTTGTCCCACTTCCTCTCTGGTCTTTCTGTCCTCAAGCTTCTCCATACTACTTAAGTCAGTCTCAAAAGGTAGTTTTAAGAAATAGCCCCTCATCTTTTGTTTGGATACTTTGCAGCCTTCTGAACTTAATATTGAATTCCACAATTTCAGATTATCTGCTCTGCTCCTTTTTTTGATTGCGTCTCCGGACACACCAGAGTCACTGAGTATCTTCGGCATTTTCTATTTTTATTTCACATTTCCCCATGCCCTGCCCCCACCAATCACAGTTACTTGACCAAAACTCTTCAGTTAAAATTTCCAACCTTGTTACTGGAAAGTCGTGGGGGTGTCCCGATGTACTCCTAGTTAGTTATAGAGAAGGGAGAGTACAGGGAAGACACATCTCTTCACAAACCATGATGAGATAGTCCAAGGAATTCTGGGCTAATGTTTGCTCATTCATCTCATTTACTCCATGGGTAACTTTGTCCAGTTGGCAATAATGGCTTTAATTTAAACACAGTTCTTTGGTTGTGAAGAATGTCACGAAAGCCCTGAAGATTTACTACACAAATGTCATTCAAATCTCTTTAGGTGCAATGAGAAAATTAAGCCTGCCAACTATAATATAGAGTCAAAAAGCACAGTGCTGGAAAAAGCACAGCAGGTCAGGCAATATCTGAGGAGCAGGAGAGTCAACGTTTCAGACATTAGGATTCCTGAAACATTGACTCTCCTGATTCTCGAGTGCTGCCTGACCTGCTGTGCTTTTTACAGTGCCACGCTTTTCGGCTCTGATTTTCCCATATCTGCAGTTCTCACTTTCTCCTAACTATAATATATAGATTTAAAGCATTCACTCAGCAGACAAGTAGAGCATCCTGCCCGATTGCTTCATGTTGGTGTTGTGTTCCATGAGTTTCCTCCCACCCAACTTCACCTAACCCAATCAACAAAGCATTCGATCTAATAAAATAAAGAACTGCAGATGCTGGAAATCTGAAACAAAAACAGTAATTGCTGGATGAACTCTGCAAGTATGGCGGCATCTGTAGAGAGAACGTAAAGTTTATATTTCAAGTCCAATAATCCTGAGTCACAAAGGTGACAAACTCTGTTTTTCTCTTCACAGATACTGCCAGACCTGCAGAGTTTCTTTAACAATTTTGTTTTGGTTTCAAAGCATTCTATGTCTTTCCCCCTCATGTATGTAACTAACTTCCCCTTATACATATCCATGGTACTCAACTCAATCATTCCATGTAGCAGTAAGTTTCTCTTAAACTGTTCTAGTTTCACAAGTGACAATCTTTAATTTATCATCCTTAATTTTGGCACCTCTGACAAGCAGAACAGCTTCTCTGTCAGCACCCTATTGACCAATTAATAATTTTAAAGTGCTCGATCAGATCATATCTCAGCCTTCACTTTACAAGAGAAAAGTGCCATTGGTCTAATCTTCCAAAACTAATACAGTAATTTCTCCATTCTGATGTATGATTAGATTACTTACAGTGTGGAAACAGGCCCTTCAGCCTAACAAGCCCACACCGACCTGCTGAAGCACAACCAACTCAGACCCATTCCCCTACACCTAACACTACAGGCAATTTAGCATGGCCAATTCACCTACCCTGCATATTTTTGGATTGTGGGAGGAAACCGGAGCACCTGGAGGAAACCCACACAGACACGGGGAGAATGTGCAAACTCCACACAGTCAGTCGCCTGAGGCGAGAATTGAATGCGGGTCTCTGGCGCTGTGAGGCAGCAGTGCTAATCACTGTGCCACCGTGCCGCCCATCAACTGGGCAGCACGTATGTGTTCATCAATTTTCATTAGAGTGAAATTTGTCTTAGGAATTGTATGAAATGGATGGTATTAGACTAAATGTCTATTATACACAGTACCTGACAATCAGTCATTCGTTGGCAATGGAATTAAATGTCAGGCACTGCATATAACCAACATAGATATTATACCACTGCTTGGGATAAAATGTTATTCTGGCGTTTTTTGCAAATCTCTCACTTTCTTCATAATCATCCTAGTTGAAGAACTTAAGAAATAGGAGCAGAAACTTAAACACATTGAGCCTCCTCCTGTCAATAGGATTATGACTGATATTTGGCCTTAACTCTACCTCCTTAACCACTCCTCTCTGCACCCAGACCATTGATGCTTGCTAGTAATTGACAGGTTTCATTATGGAACAGTGATTTTAGCCCACTCCCTGACAACTATCTGAGGCTATTTGTCACCCTTGTGTCATGTTTGACTCTGAAATAATCTTCCAATAGTATTGCTAAGGCCACAATTTCATTTTCAGAGCATCATGCACTACTTTGTCCCAAACATGGCTCATTTTCTTTTGAAACACTCAATTATGTTTCTCTTTAATTTGGACAATTAATTTAATACACATCAAAGACATCTTGGAAATGACTGCCAGACTACTCAGACCCCTTGGCATCATGGTAGCCCACAAACCCACCAACACAAAAACAGCAGCTAATGAACTTGAAAGACCCTCTACAGACAACAAGCAAAACTAATGTAATTTACAAAATACCTTGCAAGAATTGTAACAAACACTACATTGGACAAACAGGCAGAAAACTAGCCACCGGGATACATAAACATCTAATAGCCACAAAAAAGACCTGACCCAATTTCACTAGTATTCTTACATACAGATGAGGAAGGGCACCACTTTGATTGGGACAACACATCCATCCTAGGACAAGCCAAACAGAGACATGTATGAGAATTCCTATAAGCATGGCATTCTAACCAGAACTCTATAAACAAACACATTGACTTGGATCCCATTTACCACCCCCGAGAAAAAGAACTGGCAATGGCATCACCATAGGAAATGACATCAATATGGGAAATGACATCACCAACCCAAGGAAACCTAAATACGTAAATAGAAAGCAGGCTATACCACCAGTGCTTCATCTGGAGGCTCACTGAAGATGTTATCTAGTATGGTGATGAAACGTCTGAAAATGAAACTTCCAGCTCAGAGCGCAAAGTACACTCCTGTGCCTGAACTTCCATGTCCTGGCCACTGTAAGGTCAATGTCTAAAAATCTGCTACTTGTGTCCTAACTCACTTTGAGCCGCAAATACCCATCAACCTGATGCTTGCTGACTTGTATTAGTTCCTGGTTAAGCAATACTTGGATTTTAAAATATTTTCCTTATTTTCAGTTCATTTCATGGTCTTTGCCCTGACTATCTCTGCATTCTCCTCCAAATCCACAATCCTTAGAGATAGCTGCACTTTACTAATTGTGGCCCCTTGAGCATTCTTAGATTAGATTACTTAGATTACTTACAGTATGGAAACAGGCCCTTCGGCCCAACAAGTCCACACCGCCCCGCCGAAGCGCAACCCACCCATACTCCTACATCTACCCCTTACCTAACACTACAGGCAATTTAGCATGGCCAATTCACCTGACCTGCACATCTTTGGACTGTGGGAGGAAACCGGAGCACCCGGAGGAAACCCACGCAGACACGGGGAGAATGTGCAAACTCCACACAGTCAGTCGCCTGAGGCGGGAATTGAACCCGGGTCTCTGGCGCTGTGAGGCAGCAGTGCTAACCACTGTGCCACCGTGCCGCCCACTAAAATGAAACTGGGTAGAGATTAGCACGGCCAATGCCCATAACTGGACTGTGGGAGGAAACCGGAGCAAACCACGCAGACAGGGCAAATCCCACAGGGACAATCGCCTCAGGTTGGAATCGAACCCAGGTCCCAAGTGCCATGAAGCAGCAATGCTAACCACTGAGCCACCGTGCTAACCCCAAAGCCACGGCGAACACTGACACAGCCCTGCTAACGACGGAAGCGCCTCACATGATCAGTGTGGGGATTGAACCCACGACCTTGGCGTTATTAGCACCACGCTCTAACCAGCTGAGCTAACCGACCAACCAGCTGAGCTAACCGACCAACTGAATTCCTGAATTTAATCACTCCACAGATCTTATATGGGCTTTCATACTGTAACTTGAGATTATTGCAGATCAAGGAGAAAGTGAGGCCTGCAGATGCTGGAGATCTGAGTCGAGAGTGTAGTGCTGGAAAGCACAGCAGGTCAGGCAGCATCCAAAGAGCAGGATAATCGATGTTTCGGGCATAAGGCCCAGTTGAAAGGCTTATGGCTGAAATGTGGGTTCTCCTGCTCCTCAGATGCTGCCTGACCTGCTAAGGTTTTCCAGCACCACACTTGTCATTGGAGATCTATTTGAATGTAACATCTTCCCATACTCTTTCCTTCCATCTTAATTTCTTTTCACTGTCCCTATTAAGACATTTGTCTTAAGTCCTTATTTGCTGCTTCATCTTACTCTCTAACTTTTTTGTCATCCAGTGCCTTCGCTTGCTCTGCCTCTCTGCCTTGTGGGACCATACTGCCATTATACCTGGAATCATCACCTGTTGAAAGATAATCTATCGTTTCAGTAAGTTTTGTCTGCTAACATTTCATTCCAATTTACCAAGCCAGATCCGTTCTAATCTACTGAATTTATCCCTCCTCCAGTTAAATATTTTTACTCTAGCTTGCTCCTTGTCTTTTGCCAAAGGTAATCTAATCCTTCCCATAGGTAAAAGCTGATTAAAATTGCTCTACTTGGAAATGAACACAGCAGTCAAACTGGACCTGCATTTTGAGCTCTGAGATAAGGTAGACAAGTATGTGTCATGCACAAGTTTACTGGTTTTCCTTCTGCATTATGAAACAGGCCGACTGCTGTTTCCGCAGGTCCAGTTTCCGCGGTTTCAGTTATCCGTGGTTTATTACGGTTCGGACATATTACAGGGAACGTTCCAGGACCAGAGGGCTGCCAGGAAGGTAAATTTCCCATTTAAATGCATGGGTTCGCGACTATCTGTGCTTTTGGGCTTCTGCAGTAGGTTTTGGAATGTATCCCCCGCAGGTATGGGGGGACTACTGTACTACAATCACTATTCCCTAAATGTTTCCTGACTGATACTTCATCCACTTGACCCATCTCACCATCCACTATTGGATCCAGCAATGTTTTCTTCCTCATAGGGGCAGTAAGGTAGAACCAAAAAAATTCTCCTGATCAGGCTTGAAAACCTCCTTCCCTTGTATCCTAGTGAATTGCAGGAAAATAAATCCCCCACTATCACAACTATATAGTTTTGCACCTCTCTGTAATTTCATGGCAATGCAACAGAATCTCTATTGTTTATAAATTCTAATCAAATATCAAATTCATGATATTTTACTCAGCCTGGAAAGTGCCACTCCAAGGATTGTTCACTATATGCAACAGATTTGATTAAGTTAAAGCAAAAGAAAAAACATAAAGAATTCAAAATGAAAATATTAAGACACAAGGACAAATAAGGAAAAGAGCAATGATAATCAGTTAAAACCAAAAATTATAAAATAACTAAAAAAAGTTATAATTAAAACTGAACATATTGAACAGGCATTACAACAGACAGATGCAAGACAACTTTGTCATATGATTCTCAAAACTTTATATTAAATTTATTCAGCTATTCTGAGGCAAAATTATGTGGTCATGAGACTTGTTAAAGGTTACACAAAAATGACAGGGAGTTACCTCATCCTACATCACCTTCACTTCCTTAATGCAACTACCTCAACTCCTTAGAGGTTAAGTCTTTGCGTAACATTTGTGTGAAGAAGTAGCAATGGAAATAGAAAATATACTCTGACAAGTAATATACCACATTCACATGACATCACTCAAAGGTTTCCTTTTTTTCTCCTTCTCTAAACCTTATAAAATTTCTGAGCTACTTTCCTTTTCCTTCCTGGACTTCATCATAAGAGAAGCAGTGCTCACCATTATTAAAATTAAATGGATAGAAAATTTCATAGTTAAAGTGAAATCCAGAGACATTGTTGTAACTGAACTTTGCTGAGATATTTAGCACTTTATTACATGGGAGCCTGTTAATTTATCATACTTGTGTGATTAGTACCAGACTGAAAATGTTATGACCAGTCTGTACAAGTATAAATTAATTTTTATTGGCATCAAAAATTCTAATTACTGCTAGAACCTCTCTTTTGTACTGAATTCAATTTTTAATATGCATGCAATCTTAGACGTTCAGATTTGAATTATTATTGGAGATTTTTAAAGGTTAAAGAACTTAAATTATTTTTAAACTTCTTTCTTACTGGTTCTTTTATCTCATTGTTGAGAGGCAAGGAGAGGACATGGGAAGAGATTGACAATGATGTTAAAAGGGAGTTCAAAAGTCTTTTATAAGCATAGAAATAATAAAAAGGTAGCCAGATGAAGAGACAAATCCATTAGTTAATGGTGCAAGGACTGGGGCACAAGAACTTTAGAGTTTGGACAAATGTTGCATGGCAGACGTAGGAAGAACTTTTTTACACATGAGTGGCAACTAACCTGGAACCTGCTGCCTATGAGAATGGTGGATTAGAGGCAGTCAATGATTTCAAAAATAAAGAGGATGAGCATGAAAGAAATAAACTCTAAGGATTACAGGGACAGAGCAGGAAAATGAGACTGATTGGATTTATCTACAGGAAGGTATCATGGACTAGATGGCTGACAAGTCTCCTTCTCTTATAACTCAACGAGTCTAAAGGAAGAATGGATACTTTTCATTTTAGAACAAATGCTTTAATATTTTGATATGTTTAAATAGACTGTTTTCACAGGAGATGAAAGCTTGGCCAAATTTGAACGATGAACAATTTGAAGTGGCCCAAATCAGCTGAATTGTTAAATACACATTTTTGGCCTAATCAATAAAGAAAGCGATTGGGTTGGCCAGCTCGTTTGCTGAATGCGTCAACTGCTATTTTGTTCAGGATGATTCAAGAAAACACCATGAGCTGAAATTCCACAAGGGTTTGAAGGGGGGTGGGGGAGTGGGAGTTGTTTGGGGAGGTCAGTTGGAATTCTTAAATATTCTCTGTAACCATGTGGAAACCCTGGTGAAGTAGTATAAATATAATTTATCCCTCTGGTCCCGAGTTTCTACAGATCTTCAGCAAAGTATATGCAGGAAATCAGCAGCGTCCTCTCTAAATGACTCTCAGTTCTAACAGTGATCCTGTGACAGCAACGATCCAAACAAAAATCCAAATTGACATTGTTTGGGATCCATTGCGCATGGTTAACACATGCAAGGGTGTAGTATCCAAACATTTCAAACCTAAAACGGCCTTCTGAACCCAAAACTCTGGTTTAATTTGTGGAGGAGTCCTGTCAATCAAGCAGCTGGTTCTTTAGGCACCCAATGGTTAACAATTCAAAACGACATCAGCCACACTCACCATGAAGATCCTACCTTTTCAATTTCACTCCTCACCTAAGGCGTGATGACCCTTGGGTTGAATCACCACGGTCATCTCTATCTAACTAGAGAGCATTCCAATGATCGTCTGGGACTGTGGCAACTTTAGGGTCTTAACTTTATTAATGGGGTTGGATGGTGACTTACCCTAATTGGAGACTCTTAGAACCCCATTAACACCAGGCACAACATGTGTAAATCAAAAACAGTGGTTCTTTAAATAGATTGTTTTCAATAATCTGTTTGGCATCCAGCCAAATAATGTATTAAAAAGGTACATGCATAGCATACATCAATTCAGGTTGTTTGAAGATATGTTGTAATCATCTATGTTTGGAAATACCCACCAGGTCTGTGTTCCAACAGATGGTAATAACTT
This sequence comes from Chiloscyllium plagiosum, assembly GCF_004010195.1. Classification (NCBI taxonomy): domain Eukaryota; kingdom Metazoa; phylum Chordata; class Chondrichthyes; order Orectolobiformes; family Hemiscylliidae; genus Chiloscyllium; species Chiloscyllium plagiosum. The sequence continues at coordinate 30,466,936 of NC_057726.1, forward strand.
TTAAAAGTCTGCATCTGGGAACTGTGTATTACTGTTTAAATGCAATACTTTAATGTAATGTGCTTTGGTGTCATAGGAAGTGGATTCATTCCTCCTGTGCTAAATTACTAATTTTGTTTGTTACTTAAGGGTTAGCTCTCAATATAAACACAAAAGGAAAATAGTTAACTTGTATGATGTTTTCATAGAAACTGCACAACAGAAACAGACATGGTCTGAATTGATTGACTTATTAAATAAAATTCTTCATCTCTAGCTCTGCTATTACCCGATATTTTTCATAAAGGTTCTAGATTCCATTCCACTATGATTATTAACTAGTCTATAGTTCCCTAAATTATTTCTGCTGATCTTCTTGAACAGGTACACTTTGTGTTTATGAGCCTTCTGGCACTTTTCATCGGTCTTTTAATTTTTACATCTGGATAGTGCCTCTGCCATGTCCAGTTTACTTTCTTTGAAGAACAATGGATATAATTCATCAGGAACTGAAATTCTGACGTCCTTAACTTTGGTTAGATTGGCTAGTATCTCACTTCTATTTTAAACATTGTAATATCCACCTTCTCTTATTGTTATTTCCTCTTTGGAAGCCTTGTCAATGAAAACTAATGAAAAGTATCTATTCAGCACCCCTGCTATTTCACTTCCATCTTATGTGAAGTAATCTTGCCCATCCCTTACTGGTCCTATTCTTCACTTAATTGTCTTTTTTATTATTCATCTGCCTGTAGAATATAGCACTTTTTAACAAATCTCTTTTAGTGTTTTAATTTACATTTCCTCTTTATTTTTTAATTGTTTGTTTAACTTCTTTCCTCTGTCCATCATATTCCATTTGACTACTTTTTAAATTATTTATGTACAGTGCAAGTGTCATTACTGTTAGATTCAATTTTATATTGTTTCTTTATCTTCTCATGGTGACTCTTCTTTCAGTAGTTGAACCCATTCTTAAGTGGAATAAAATTCTTCTGAATTCTAGTCATCTGTACACTGTAGTCTGTCAATATTTTGTGAAGTTTATATCTCTTATCTCTATTAATACTTCCTCAAAGTTGCCCTTTTCTTATCTGTTATTTTGGTTTTTATACTGTATATATCTCTCTGAATTATCACCTAACCTTGCTGATAATATATCCCATCTTTGGCAGCACTTTAGTGAATTCTGACTGCAACCTATTGAGAACCTAAAGTGATTGCTCATGAAGTGTGGCGATCAGAACGGGATGCAATATCTAGTTGTTGTCTAACCAGAGCTTTATAAAGATTCAGCATTACTACCTTGTATTTGTACTCAAAACCTCCATTTATAAAGTCCAAGATCATAAGTGCTTTGAAGTCTGCTGTCTCAGCTTCCAACACCGGTGACATCCAGTTCTCTTTATCCCTGTGCACTCTTTGGAACTGTGCCATTAAAAGCCAAAGTTGCATCTCACCATTCTTCCAATTCAAGCACATAGCCACACACGTTTTTGTAATAAATTCCATTTGCCACTTGTCTGCCTCACTATCTATGTCTTGTTAGAGTAAATTAGAATTATACTCTTGCTTGCTATTTCTTGTAATTCACTGGCTTTTTTCACTAGTATTGTGTATTTACATGCAGTAGATATTGTAAAACTGGTTTTGCATCCTCACAGTCATTCCTAGACTGCTTCTATCTAATATGTTCTCTCATATTTTCTTCTTTTACATACTCTGATCTATTTCCCATTCTTAACTAAAGCTGTTCTTCTCACTTTGGACTTCTTGACGCTTGGTTTGAAAGAATTTCTTACATACACTATTAAAATTCCAACTTCTTCTCACTATACATCCATATCTCAAACCATTTCTATCAGGTTGTTGAAACTGGGTTCACGTTTGTGATTTTATGATTTTTGCTGATTTCATATGTTTGCCAATACTTATTCTTCTTTGATTTCCTTTAGCCCCTGTTTCTACATCCTTAATAAGATAAGTAACCACTTCCTCCTTTATCTCAACCCACTTGCTTATTGTTTGTATCTCCTTTCTTGTTTCTTCCATTATATTCTTTCTGATAAATATAACTACTCCACACCCCTCCTCCTTCTCTCATTTCTATAGCCAGTGATATTTACATGTCAAATCTTTTGTGTCTACAGCCATTTTTCCATTTTGGACATTGCATTTCTTTTCTCAATACCACCATTTAATTTCCAACACACTGTATTTTGCTGAACATGCATTTTTTAAAAAAATTTTTTATCAACGCAGCTTTATTTTTAACAAATGTTACTTCATGTAACCATTTCTTTTCTCTGATTATTAATGTTATCATTCTGTCTTTTAATATAACTATCATTGCTGTCATGACTTACTTTCCATATCTTTAGGTTATCATTATTTGCAACCAAACTCCCTACCCAAACTAAATGTAAGGTCCATTTACATTGCTTCTGATAGGGGTGGTATTATCACTGGGCTGTTAATCCAGGGAATGTTCTGGGTTTGAATCCTGCCACAGCAGATAATGGAAATTAAATTCAGCAGATGGTGGAATTTGAATTCAATGAAAATCTGGAATTAAGAGTCTCATGATGACTATGAATTTGTTGTCAACATTTGGAAAAACTCATCTGGTTCACTAATGTCCTTTAGTATATGATCCTGCCATCCTTACCTGGTCTGGCCTACATGGGACTCCAGACCCATAGCAACTCTCAACTGTCCTCTGGCTAGCCTAGCCAGAGATGCCCTCACCCCATGGCTGATTAAAAAAAAGACTCATTATAGATGCTAAAGCGCAGTCCACTCCAGCTGTCCAACTCTTCCCTATCCCAATACTGATGCCTGCCCCATAAACTGTCGTTCTGCCAGATATTCAATGTCATCTGCTTATTTCTCTGTCAGGAGGACAGAGGATTTCCTCATTTCCCCTCCCCCGACATTATCCCAGTCCCAAGCCTCCAACTCAACATAACCCTCCTGACCTGTTTATCACCTTTCCCATCTTTCCGCTCCACCCTCCTCTTGACCTATCACTTTCTCCCACCCCTTCATCTTCCTATCGCATTCTTTTTTCATTTTTCTATTTATCAACTAGACATTAAACAGATATTGTGCATCAGCTGCCTGCCATAGAAGCCACCCAGTTGTAATAAATATTGAATTTAATATCATAAAAAACCATGACTGTCTAAAGAGCTGTCAATCCACAATGCTTGACATATATGCAGAAGCAAATTAAAAATAGGTCTAATAGTATTAAATTTGAAACAGTTGACTGAAGATGGCTCTTTACTAGAGAAGATTAAAGTGATTTTTATTCTACTCAGACGCGAGATGAATGAATAATTAACACTAACCTGAGTGACTAACCTGGACCCTTAATATGCAACCTAGTGCACAAGGCAAGGGAGGCCCATCTGATGTCAACAGAAGCCTTTTTTAACTATGTAGATTCAGATCTAATGTCATCAGCAGCCCCAAATGCATGTTTAACAGTGGATTGAGCAGGGAACTGAGTGCTTTATTTCCAAGGAAGAATCAGTGGGAACAGAAGAGGTTCAAACTGCTGAGTAGTTTTATGTTCTTCATGGGCCAGGATGCACAGGAGAGCTGATTACTGGTAACTGTTCTTTCGGTGCCAGCTGTTGTTATATAAGATAATGGTTCTGCAGGGATTACTGGTAAAACTCTATCTTGATAATGTCACACAGCCTTTGTGTGGAGAATAAGGCAGTCTAGTGCAAAGTCCTAGTTGAGACAGACATGTTTTTTCTGGCTCCTGGTCAGTGTAAATAATTATTTCTATTAATCAATGTATATTGTACTTATTGGTACCATTCAATAAACTGCCTTTTTGATATATATTTCAAATGTCTCTTCTGTTGAGACCCACTGGTAGTCTACCTTCTACCACTGATGTTTAGACTGGCCCTTAGACTCTGTATGGAAAGGAGAATGGATGACAGCTCTATGTCCAAGCCGCAAGGTACTGAATGGAAACACAGAATGCGTTTGAAATCTTGATCAGCAATGACGCTGTTGCGGCAAAACTCAACGTAACAACAGTAATGGGAATCCATTCATCCCTGGGGACAAACAAGTCTGAAGAAAGGTCAGCTTACCACATTAAAAACAACACTACTTTAAGAAGACCCTAATATTAAGTCAGTCAGTAGCTGTAACATGAAAATTGATGGACAATCAGTAGCACTTATAGGAGAAGCAACAGGGTTTAAAGCAGTAGTGCAAAATGAAGTATTCACCTCAGAACTTGCAAAAGATGCAGGAAATTCAGAATGGGCTAGTTAGAGAGTAAACATCAACTACATTGGAATGTGGCACCATTGTTAGGGAAGACTCTGGGAGTGACTGAAATTTCCAATTTAAAAATTTAAACACAAGAATCGTTCAACATCTATCAATTCCCACACACTGTCAATATGTCATCAACACATTGAACTCTATGCAAATTGCAACAAGTGATTTTGCTGTTATAGGAGTTTTATCCTTAGGCATTGGCAGGCGAATCTATAACTGATGCTGAAAATACTGGAAGCTCACATGAGGTCAGGCAGCAGCTGTGTTGAGAGTAGAGAAATTGTTGTTCTTAATCTTTGTTAAACCTTTAAATAATCATTCTAATTTGCACAGAAGGAAACTTGCAACAGATGGTAAGTAAGTCACAAAAATGACAAAGAGGAAAAGAATCGTGTCATCTTCTCAATCTCCAAAAAGTTATGACACAATAAGTACACTCCCCAACATACCCAAAACCCATATCATCTCCTAGCAGAGGCAAAACAATGATAAAAACCCAGGACAAATTATGAAGGCATAGAGGCATGTCGGGGAAATCTTGGAACTTTCTTAGGAGATCAAAACAAATCCAGAAAATCACTCTAACCATGAGAATGTTTTACCTTTTTTAAAGCTGTCTACTCCAGAAAGATCCACTTCTCAATTGAAGAGCATAAGAGGTAGAATCAGGAGTAAGCCATTCAGGTCATTGAGTCTATTGCGCAATGCAATATAATGGTGGCTATGTATAACCCGAACTCTATTGTCCTGCCTATCACCAATGACCCTTGACTCCTATCTGTAGATCAAGCATCTAACTCAGTTGCAAATGTATTTACTGTCAAGCCTCCACTGCTATCTGCAGAAGGGAAGGCCAAAAACTCAAACTCGTAAATTGGAGATGTTTTTAACACGTGCCCTGTAGATTCCCCTTAGATTCAGAGAATTGAATAAAAGCAAAATATTGCAGATGCTAAAGATCTACAACAAACATAGAGAATTGAAGCACATGGAAGTTCAAGGAACAACACCTAATTTTCCACTTAGGTATTCTACTGCCTTGAGGTCCCAGTACTGAATTCTTTAACTGTTGAAACTGACTACGTTATGTTGGTTCTTCATTTTTCTTACGTTGTCTCCGCTCATGCCCTTTGACTCATAGCCTTGATTTATTTGTGTTTGTTTACTTTGCTCTCAGTCAGAAATCACACAACACCAGGTAATAGTCCAACAGCTTTGTTTGAAATCACAAGCTTTTGGAGCACTGCTCCTTCATAGATGAAGTGGAGGGAACGCACAGTTTGTCCATCACAGTCCAACACCAGCACCTCCATGTCATGACTACTTTGCTATCAGCAGACAGGATCCATTTACACCTGAATTTATACCCATTTTCTATCTCTTTTGTTTGATCACCACTAACGACCTGATCCTCTTTTATAATAGGTGCCTGCAGTGTCCAACCCCTCATTCTATGCCTCTGTCAAACCATTTTCTAAAACTCCTTTAAGTTCTGAAGAAGAGTCATATTAGACTTGAAAGCATTATATCATGGTGATCTAGAACACCCACTTTTGCAAGAATCAGTGTTCATTGAAACAATGAACTCAGCAACTCATAGAGCCATACAACACAGAAACAGACTCTTCAGTCCAAATTGTCCATACCAACCAAATTTCCCAAACTAAATTGGCCCCACTTGCCTGCATTTGGCCACTATCCCTCTAAACCTTTCCTATTCATATACCTATCCAAAAGTCTTTTAAAAGTTCTTACTGAACTTGTATCTACCACTTCAGCTGACAGTTCATTCCACATACAATCCACTCTCTGTTTGAAAATGTTTTAAGTCTATCTTCTCTAACCTTAAAAATATGACCCCCAGTTTTGAACTCACCCATCCTAGAGAAAAGACCTTTGCTATTCATTTTATCTGTGTCCTTCATGATTTTATAAATCGCTATAAAGTGACCCCTCAACCTCTTATGCTCCAGCAAAAAAAAGTTCCAGTCCATCCAGCTTCTCTTAATAACTCAAACACTTCCAGCAACATCCTGGTAAATCTTTCCTGAATCCTATCCAACTTAATAGTATCCTTCCTATAGCAAGGCAATCAGAACTGTACACAGTACTCCAATCAAGGCCTCACCAATGTCCTGTACAACCTCAATATGACATCCCTATTCCTATACCAGAGGTCTCAGCATTGAAGCAAGTGTGCCAAAGACCTTAACTGCTCTGTCAACCTGTGATGCAGCTATGTACCAGAACCCCAAGGTCTCGCTGTTCGACAAACCTACCCAGGGCCCTACCATTAATTGTATAAATCCCGCCCTTTTGGTTTACTAAAATGTAATGCCATGCATTTATCCAAATTAAACTCCATCTTCCACTCCTCAGCCCATTTGAATTCAACTTTAACAGACAAGACTGTATACTGGAGACAGAGCAAGCAGATTAACATTCTTGTGCATTTGAACATCCTCTCTGGGGGGCAGGTACCAGCTGTTCAAAGATAGGATCATAGAGTATGACATTACAGAAAGAGCCCCTTCAGTCAATCAGGTCCATACTGCTCATTAGGTGCCTACCTAATCGAATGAAAACAGAAACTCAGCAGGTCTGACAGCATTTGTGGTAAGAAGGCAGTATTAACATTTTGAGTCTGGTGATTTTTCATCATAAGTGGAACAAAAACTGATGAAGGCCCATGTTTTCAAATTCCTGAAAGGGCAACTGAGCTTTGGAAGGTCTTGTATAAGTCTTCAGATACTCACCCACTATCCTTCATTGGAAGGCAGGCCAGTCCTTTAGCCAGTGTTTGGCTAATTCAGCAAAGTTCACTGTCAAATGACTGCTCCCGTGATTAAATAAGGTTGTGGCCTTTATTTGACACATATGGAGGGCATTGACAGAAAACCCAAATGTCACAACAGAAACACAAATGTTACAAGAAATGGAGAGAGGCTGCATAGACTGGGGCTATTTCCCCTGCAGCATCAGAGATAGAGGGGTGACCCTATAGAGGTTTATAAAATCATGAGGGGCATGGATAGGGTGAATAGCCAAGGTCTTTTCCCCAGGGTAGCAGAATCCAAAATTAGAGGGCAAAACTAAGATGAGAGGGGAAAGATTTAAAAGGGGCATAAGGAACAACTTTTCCATGCAGAGGGTAGTGTGTGAATAAGCTGCCAGAGGAAATGGTGGAGGCTGGTACAATTATAACATTTAAAATACATCTAGATGGGTACATGAATAGGAAGAGTTACAGAGATATGGGCCAAATGCTGGCAGATGGGACTAGATTTATTTAGAATATCTGGTCGGCATGGATGAGTTGGATTAAAGGGTCTGTTTCCATGCTGTATATCTCTATGACTATGACTCTAAATGAACCAAATGGTGTACCACTTAAGGTCAATAGTTCATTCTCCAATTGAGGGAATAATGTACAGAGCAAGAATCTAAAAGAATGGATTGTAGGAAGTAAAGTTAAAAGGTTAAGTTGTAAAATATTCAGCTCCTCTTAGAACAAACAAACAAAATATTTCTGATTTTCTAATCAGAAATCAGTCAGATGTGGTGACCGATGTCAATGACAGAAGCAAGCACTAATGAACCATGTGTACTTTATAGTCTGAAGAAAGCATTTTCTTCCTCTTTTCACAATGTAGAAGTAGGAATTTCAATGTTAAACAATTCCCAGCTGCCTTTCATGCTTTCCAAGCAAGAAGCCAAAATCATGTAAAAAGACAAATTTCTTTTAGGCATGAGTCATACCTCTGTAAACTGTTGAATTTTGTGGTTTTGTGGGGAGTTTGGAAATCTATTGAGACTGAAAAAGCGTTCAGGTCTGGAGTACAGATTTGGAGGTGGTCACCTCCACACATTGGGAGGGGGAGATGGCTTTTCTCACGCAATTCCAAAATTGTCAGCCCAATGGTTCTGCATGATCAGTGTGGCAGGCAGTGTTGGAAGCTGATGCCTTCAAAGGGTTGAAGATTTTGGTGCCAAATTGAAAAGATTGGCACAAAATTTAAGCACTTGATGTGCAGTGAACATTCTGATCCTTCTATCCTTTCCTGGTCAGCCTTCTTCAGATAGACATCCACTCTTAGCCAGCACCTGTTAAACCCCAACATCCCACCTTGGTTATCCTCCATTTCCCATGCAAATTCACCCCATAGGATGAGACCATCACAGGCTAGGCCAGCATTTATCGGCCAACCCAGAAGGCAGTTAAGAGACAACTACATTGCTGTAGGTCTGGAGTCACATGTAGTCCAGACAAGACAAGGATTGCCATTTCCTTCAGTGGACTAGATTGCTTTTTCCTAACAATTGAAAATGGATTCAAGGTTGCCATTAGACTCTTAATTCCAGATTTTTATTGAATTCAAATTCCACCATTGCCATGGTGGGATTTGAAGCCAGTTCCCAAACCATTATCTGGGTCTCTGGATTTGCAGTTAAATGATAATAACACTTGGCCATCTCCTCCCCATTGCTTCTGCAAAGAGGACACAACAACAGCTATTTACTCCAGCACGCATCTTGGTGCCTTGTATGCAGTTGGAAATCAGAAGGCATGTGCTCATGAAGAATTTCAGTGGGAAGGGAAATGTAATTCTGATAGACTGGCCTTTCACAGAGCATGCATGGCATGCAAACATCCAACAGGTGCTTTCCCACATCTGCCTTCAGGAAGCTCAAACCACATGTAAAGGTCTGAGATCGTAATTGCTAACCTTCATCTTTCACTCAGGAACCTGACATTTGGCTTCTCACACAATTAAGCTCTGCCACCCACCTTGCTTTCCATTTCCCATAATCCCCAATCATAAGACAAAGATGCTTTGAAAGAGAGACTGCCTCAGTCAAATCTAACAATTGGATGGTCAATTTTCTTTTCATTTGTTCATGAGATATGGATGTCACGAACTAGGCTAGAATTTATTACCCATCCCCAATTGTCCAGGGATCAATTAAGAGTCAACCATATTTCTGTGTGGATCTGGAGTCACATGTAAGCCAGAAAAGGTCAGAAAGGCAGATTTCCTTCCCTAAAGGACATTAGTAAACCAGATGGGTTTTTCCTGACAATCAACAATGGTTTCATGATCATCATTAATCTCTTAAATCCAGATTTTGTATTGAATTCAAATTCCATCATCTGCAGGATTTGAACCCAGATTGCTAGAACATTACCTGGGTCTCTGGATTAATAGTCTAACAATAATACCATAATTCTACAATCATAATTCTTCAGTTATGATGTAGTCATTACATTTCATGTTTCAACGCTTTATGCTGTGTAGTAGCTTTGAGACATGCCCAAAAGCACGGTATGAAGTCCAATCCAGTGCAGAAGTGGAATTTGGAGAAGTCAAGAAGTGACTAGGATGAATTCACAATTCCAGTACAGCATCGTATTCAATGGTGCTTCTCTTGAATTATTGCTGGATGCATTCAGGAATAAAAGGGACATATTTTCCCAAGAATGGAAGGTACATTCCACTGCTGTCACAGGAAGCATCATTACAGTTGGCCAAGGAAGCAAGCATCAGGAAAACTGCTTTGGACTCAGTTTAGCAAGTGGTTTATAACCACTTTCTGCAGTGAGTGATATAATTCCTGATTCCACAAATCCTGCAAGGCACAAGTCAAGATATGATGGAATAGTCCCCATTTGTCTGGATGGGTGCAGCTCTAACAACACTCAAGAAGCTTGACACCATCCAGGACAAAGTAGTCACTTGATTGTCACCGCCTCCACAAACATTCACTCCTTTCACCACTGATACTCAGCGACAGCAATACTATTTATCAGATGCTCTGAAGTAAACTTACCAAGGCTCGTCTAAACAGCAACTTCCAAACCTTTACCTCCACCACCTACAAGGACAAGAGCAGCAGATACGTGCAACAACTCCTCTTGTAAGTTTCCCTCCAAGTCACTCACTATTCTGACTTGGAATTATATCCTTGTTTCTTCACTGTCACTGGGTCAAATTCATGGAACTACCTTCCTATTAGCACTGTGGGTGTTCCTATACCCCAAGGACTGCAATGATTCAAGAATCTAGCTCACCACCACCCCCTCAGGGCATTCAGGATGGAAAATAAATGCCAACCCAGCCAGTGATGCCCACAGCCATGAGCAAACAAAAACACAGTTCGCTGATTGACTTACATTGTGTGTGTATATTACACTGATGGCCACTTCTAGCATCTCCTCATATCTACCACCTCTGCCAAAGTAAGGATTGTTTAAGATAAACAATCTGTTGCTTATCATACTGGGTGGCATGGTGGCTCAGTGATTAGCACTGCTGCCTCATAGTGCCAGGGACTCAGGTTCAATTCCATGCTCAGGCAACTGTCTATGTGGGCTTTTGCACATTCTCTCCATATCTGCATGGGTTTCCTCTGGGTGCTCTAGTTTCTTCCCACAGTCCAAAGATTTGCAGGTTCAGTGAATTGCCCATAGTGTCCAAGGATGTGTAGGTTAGGTGCATTAGTCAGGGGAAATGTTCAGTAATAGGGTAGGGGAAGGGGTCTGGGTGTGATACTCTTCGAAGGGTCAGTGTGGACTTGTTGGACCAAAGAGCCTGTTTCCATTCTGTAGGGTTTCTATGAAATGTCTAAGATACATCCTTACCGCCAAACCTCTTTTGGCTGTACGATACCTAAGATCTATCTAATGATCAATTAGAGGATACACCATTATAGATTCTTTACAGATGGGGAATTTAGTTCATAGGAGGTTCATTGCATGGTAACTACATTACTAATCAGGCAAAATTACTAGGACTCTCAGGAATTGTATAAAATACATGTACTCCCTGCAAAGGTTCATGTGAATTCCTTGTTTGCCCTCAAAGACTATGTGTGACATCAGAAAATTGGGTGGAGCTAATGCATCTTCAACAGTAACACTTTCAGCAATGACAGTGTGATTTGTACACAACTTGTATGCTACTCACACCCACTTCAATTTCAGCAGCACCATCCAACATTTTCTTTGCATTTCTTCACCTCCTCACATTTCTGCATGATCCTAGTCCATTTACAATGTACATTTGGGTTAGTCACCTTCACTAAATACTGTGCGTCTATATGGTGAATTTTTTACTTTATTCACGCAGAGATTTATTCCCAGCTGCAGAGGTGCAAGCCAAGGAGATAATTAGTACATCTATGTCCTTCCTAGTCAGAGATGGAGAGACTGGGAATTCACAGTTTAAAATATCTCTGAGATAGCTCCTGACTTTATTTCATCAAAGATTGAACTTGAAATGTGGGGGTTGTCAAAACTTTGTCTTTATCAGAATGCAGATCAAAGTCAATGGAGATGTGAAGGCAATGCCTCAGAGGGGTTCATACTTTCTGATGGTGTACATTCATATAGTCACCCAGCTGAGGAAATGCTTGCACCTCACTAGGTCCAGTTTCAGGTTGGTGAGTCAGCATTGCACTCGAGATGCAGGTCAGGGTACAATCCTCTACAAAAGGTTGCTGACCTAGATATGAATGCTGAAATCTGGGAAGCTATATTTGAGAAAGGAAATGCTAAAGATGCTGCAGCAACATTGAAAAATAAAGGTGAGCATTACACACAAAGAGAATAGAGCAGATTCATTGAATAGCTATGTCTTGGCAAGATTGTCTGTCATGGGAAAGTGACAACATCGATCGAGTTACCAGTGCCACTCACTGAAGTTCATAAAATGTGCTCAATAAATGGTGGTCTTTATTTTCTTTGCTTCCCATTCTCAGCTCACTGAAAAAAATGTTTAAACTATTAATCCTTCATACATCAATCTGCTCGAGATCACCAGCAATTCCTTATTCATGCGACAAATACCATTCACCCCAAACACCAAGCAACTGCCATACACAACTCAATGAAAATATTGGGAAGTCAGAAATTGAAAAATAAAATTCCAGAAATTCTCAGCAGGTTGAAGTCCATTCACAGAAAGAGGTAGAATGAGTATTTCATGCCTTACGCCAGAAGTGGAAAAAGTTAGAGATCCAACAGTTTTTGAGGAGAACTGAGCGTGTGAAGAGGAGCAGGTAAGTAAGACCAAAAATGACGGCTATTAGGCACAGACTATTCAGAAACACGGGGGCCGTAGTTCTGAACATGGCCAGCGAGAGAAATTACAGCCTCTGGTGCTTTCCTGTTTCCAGCCCTTCTTTCACCCTTGTCACCTTAAGCCTCCCCCACACTGCCGTGATTGTAAGGCGTGATAGCTGATGATTTGCAATTATCACTTTGTGATATTGATAGTAGCTTCCAAAGCGTAAATGTGAGATACAAGGACACAGTTTTTTATAGCTCCTGGTGTTTGTATTTGCACATTAAAATCACAGGCCATTGCATGTCTCAGCTGAAGCTAAGCAATTTGAATGTATTCCAGCAAACTTCTCTCATGAATCATGCTGTAAGGGGACAGAGCTCAGTAAGATGAAAATTGAGAACATTACAACATGAAGTCACACGCCTATTACACATCAGACCATAAAAGCTAGAAACAGGCATATGCAATTCAGCTCCTTGAGCCTACCCCAGTGATGACATCATGAGCATGTTCTTTAAGAGTTTTTCACATATCTGCTGTTTAAGAGTACATCCATCTTCTTGCAAAGAAAATAAATCCCAATCAGACAACATTGCACATAAGCGCATATTGTCCAGTCAAGAACTAACCAGACATATATAAACAGAGCTAACAGATTAATAATTCAAACTTTGATATAGTGTTTTGGAAACTTGACAGCTCATGCTGACCCAATATTCATATACCCATCTGCAGAGGTATGTGTTATTCTTGATTGCTCTTGGCTGACAATTTGGTTGTTTTGCCTTTAGTTACTGTCCCTCAGCATCCTCGCACAGTCATTATCATCAGAGCTCTCTTCTTCATTGCCTGCATGAGTGATTGGTGAATTGTACACTGATCTGAGCTGCCTTCTATTTAATTGCAATGTAACCTTATGACCTGAGCTGATGGTACATTTTAGGAACTTTTACTGGCAACCAGGTACGTGTGACTGGATTTTTGATTATCTCACTATCAGGTGTATAATTGTGGTAGATGGTTGATTGTGTATCTGTTTCATTCTTCTCTGATACAGAAGGGGGAAGTCCTGTAGCTGTTTCATTCTCACTACTGTGGGTGTGGTTTTAACCTCATGAATGGTTACAATGCTGAGATCTGAGATCTGTAGAGGTGGTCCTGCTACTGTTGGACTATTGGTATCTATCAGTTAGAAGATTTCATATTGGCGCTGCTGTATGATTGCGCCACTGAACAGAAATGATGATCCATGACATGCCAAGAGAAAAGTGGCAATCTCATGCAGTTGCCACTGTGCCCTTTCTGTTTTACTAAAGAATTCAGCTGTGCTTTCCTGAGAGAAGATTCTAGTCAGGGCTCCCTCAGAATGTGGAACCATGCTTCCATTCTGACTGTACTTTTGCTGTGCAGATTTGTCAGAAGAAGATGAGCCATGTTTCCTTTTGACAGCTGTCAGTTTTATTGTCCATGTCCATCTCCTGCCTTGCGAATGTGGTGGTGAGCTGCCTTCTTCAATCCATTTGCTCGAGGTAGACCCACAATGCCCTTAGGGAGGAAATTCCAGGATTTTTACCCAGCAACAGGGAAGGAATAGAGATATATTTTCAAGTCAGGCTGGTGCGGGGCTTGGAGGTACTTGCGGGTGGTGGTGTTCCCATGTACCTGTTGCCCTTATCCTTCTTATATTGAATATTTCTGCACTAATGGAGGGTAGAGTGAAATGCCTTGATGGTGTTTCTTCAGATGGTCCAGACTCTGACATTGCAGAGGTGTGCGCTGTGGTGTTGGGAAAGATAGCATAGGCCTGAAGGCATTTTCTCTTCTGGCTTGGACTATGAATGGGATCTGGAAACTGCAGAGAAGAACCTAAAGATTTGTTAGTGTCACAAAGTACTACCCTAACCCAAGACTCTGGTGCTTGCTATGTAATTGGGAGTAGCTGCTTTGGAGAGTTTTCATGAGATGACTGCAGATATCCCACCTCCCTTCCACACATGCACCAATTCCCTTATTGTACAGTCGGCTCAGCAAACTGCTCTTCAAATACCATGGACACCCTAGTTCCAGGCATACCGCTCCCTTCTTGTTGTGATGAAAGGCGAATGACTGGTGGTGTGTGAGCTGCTGACTCTTGGTGCTTTTTCTCTGTTTAAAATGTGACGGTTGGCAGATGGCACTGTGTTGCAAATACAAAATGGGTACGCACAGTGAAGAGGGATGAGGTTTGTGATAGAGGTGCCCGGCAGCCAATATTGTGAATAACATTCCTGTGCAGTGGCAATGCCTTACAATGCCAACTTGTACTCATAACAGCATGATGCATTGAGTAGACAATGGCAATTACTCTGCCAGTATACAAGAGATCCCTTTGTGGCATTGCCCACCTCCGAGTGCCATGGGCACTGATTGCCACATCAATCTTAATCTAGGCCACCTTGGTGATGTGGGACAGCCTCCTGGTCCCATCCCTTAAAACGATGACCTCCCTTTGTTCATGAACTGAGCTGTGGCACTGCTTTTTGCAGGTTATGTGACATGTTGAGAAGTGGCGGGGTTGATAAACAAAGACAAAAATAGTTCTGAGGAAGGGTCACTGGAACCAAAACGTTAACTCTGATTTCTCTCCACAGATGCTGCCAGGTCTGCTGAGCTTTTTCAGCAATTTCTATTTTTGTCTTGGATTTCCAGCATCCACAGTCCTTTCGGTTTTGATAAGCAAAGTTTAGGTGAATGCTCTTAGATTCAGACAGTGAAATGGTGAGCATTTTAAATAGTGTGTCTGGAAGTTGGAGCATGGAAGTTTCCAGTAGGAGAAAGAACTTCCTATTCACCCCTACTGAAATGTGGCGTTTTCCCATGTGTGTATATGTAACGTGTTTAAAAGAATGTAATCTTCTGAGGAAACCTGCATTACCCCAACTCCCCCAAGCAGAAGTCCCTTCCACCTTTTGTGCTTACTTCCATAATTAGCTGAGAAATGAAAATTGCACCCAGTCTCTCCCTCTCACACACATGCACACGCACTTTCTCACACATTCTCTCTTTCATTTATCTGCAGAGATCTGATCCTGTAACCAAAACACTCGAAACCCTGACATGCAGAGGCTCAGTAAAGCTACAGCTGAGGCTGAGGCTTGTGGTAGCTCTTGCTTCATGTGTCTCGAATTTAAGCAGAATGCCGCTCAAGCGTGTAAATTCTGGTGCTGATCACCAATAAAAAATCTTCACCTTTTTGCTATTTAGGTCTATGTGGTTTGTTCGCGTGGATTCTCAAATTGACTGTTAGATCTAGAACCTTTAGTGCAATAACAACGCATCAGCAGCTTAATGCTCTGAAATGCAAGTTTTTCATATTTGTGGTTACAAATGTCACAGGACTAATAATCTGATCAAGATCATTCCTTGTATTTTCACTTCCAGATGGCATAAATTGCCATGATTACCTTTGAACAGAATTTATAGTTACTGTGTCAAAAGATAATGAATTTAAAAGCTGAGAGGTTAAAGGTTCATCTTATCTTACAGATATAAAATGTAAGAAAGAAAACAGGAAGTTCAACTAAAATCATGTCTGAGCCACAGGTATCAGCAGTAAAGAAAATGTGGGTTTTTCTTTTCCTTTTGTGTGTTGATACATTCTGTTCTGCAGATCAATATAGACAACGGGCAGAGACATTAATGAAAGAAACTCCTCTCATAGATGGGTGAGTGCAGTGAAATTTAACATGAAATTTTAAAAGTTTCAAATGTAAACTTCCTCAAAAGTCATCAAGCTGTCATATATGAAGATAATGAGATGCATTTGGTTGGCTGTAGCTTTCAAGAAATGTTTTGGTCATCTGACATAGCGCTGTCTTTCTTTCTTGATATATATGCTTGAAATGGATGAGGAAAAATTCCAGTACCAATTAGTTACACCTTTGAGTGTCCTCACCTATCTTCAATGGTCAGTGCTTTATTAGGAGAGGTTTTATGTCCGCTCTCCTCTGTGCTTGGAGAAGCTGTGATCTATATGGTGGAAATGCAGATCTCACTGGCTGAATTTTTCAAGGCCAAGCTTGGTTTGATTTTGGTTTTATTGATACATGTACTCAAATATAAAAGTACAGGTGTACAATAAAAAGTATATAATGTTGCCACACTGTTGTTACAGAATATTAAGAACAAGATAGAAAGAAGGAACAAAGTTAGAAGTTGAACATTGCAGTAACTTTAGAGTAAAACATGCAAAATAAGTTGAAAATTACGCATTGCAGACCTTAGCCTTAAGTAGAAAATAAAGAAATAAAGCTGAAAGTTCAAAAATCAGTGTTTCTTAAGTGCTTATCCACGGTGGGACCACATTTTGAAGAATCACCCCGAGATTGGAAGTCCACACCGGGCCGAGAGACCGCCACACCGGGCTGAGACTGCAATGTACTGCCGAGAGACCGCTGCACTGGACCGACAGACTGCACACCGCGCCAAGAGGCCGAAACACCAGGCCAAGAGATCACCACACTGGGTTGAGAGACTGCCACACCGGGCTGTGACTGCAATGTACTACCAAGAGACTGCTACACTGGACAGACTGCCACAGCGTGCTGAAAGGCCAAAACACCAGGCCAAGAGACCACCACACGGGGCCGAGAGACCGCCACATTGGGCTGAGAGACTGCCACACCGGGCCGAGAGTCTGCCATGTACTGCCGAGAGACTGCCACACCGGGCCGAGAGTCTGCCATGTACTGCCGAGAGACTGCCACACTAGGCCTAGAGACTACCACACCAGGCTGAGAGACTACCACACCGGGCTGAGAGACCGCCACGCTGGGCCGAGAGACTGCCACACCAGGCCAAGAGTCTGCCATGTACTGCCGAGACACCGCCGCACCGGACCGAGAGACCACAGCAGGCTGAGAGACCACCACACCAGGCTGAGAGACAACTACACTGGGCCTAGAGACCGCCACACCAGGGTGAGAGAGCACTTCACTGGGCCAAGAGACTGCCACACCAGGGTGAGAGACCACTTCACTGCGCCTAGGGATCACCACATCAGGCCGAGAGTCTGCCATAAACAGCTGAGAGACTCCCACACTGGGCCGGGACCACCAATGGGCCAAGAGACCGCAACACCAGGCTAAGAGTCTGCCATATTCTTCCAAGACACTGCCGAGAAACTGCCACACCGGGCTGAGAGATCGGCAAGTACTGCCGAGAGACTGCCACACTGGGCCACAAGACAACCACACTGGGCTGAAAGACTGCCATGCTCGGAACGAGAGACCATCACGCTGGGCTGAGAGACTGCCACACCAGGCTGACAGATTGCCATGTACCACCGAAAGACCACCATACCAAGCTGAGAGTCCACGCTGAGATATTGCTACACCAGGCCGAGAGTCCGCCATGTACCGTTGGAAGCCCACCATGCCACACCGGCTGAGAGTTTGCCATGCTGGGCCAAGAGACCACCACACCAGCTGACAGTTTGCTGGGCCAGGTCGAAAGCCCTGGGCCGGGAGGCTGCCATGCCAGACTGAGAGACCGCCATGCCATGGAAAATCATTTATAATTCAGATAACACGAATGCCTTTGTCTATTGGGATTATTTTTGCTCCAGGTAGAGAATTTCCAATTCATTTTTCTGTCTCTTCCAGATGTTAAGAAGCATAAGATTGGTGTGATCAAAATCAAGAGGTGCCACTGATTTGTTTTTGCCTTGCTGTCCAGCTTGATTTTTGAGATTACTTCAATCCAGGAGGCTGTATTAGACATTTAGGGTCATGGAATGTAGATAAAACCCCATTTGTATTTTTGTCTCGGTCTCTCTGACTATCACTTGCTCCTGCTGGCATTCACCAAACAAAGACAGTAGGAATTGGTGCAAGTCACTTCCAGCAACAATTAGAAGGATCTGCAACTGCAGTCAGGGCGACATGGATTCTGTTTTGGGAGATATTATCACAGAAATGTTATTGGGAGTTGCATGTTGTAGGCTTTCAAATGTATGGATTTTGGTGCCACAAGTCAGCACACATGTTGCTTTCTGCTCCTATACCCTGCCTGTTTTCTGCTGAGGATGCTGACACGTCTCCCCTTAATGCAGCTGCTCCAGACTCTTCAAAATCAAAAATAAACACACAAGATTCTGCTGCTGAAGATATAAAACCAAAACAGAAACTGTAGGAGAAACGCAGCAAGCCTAGCAATATCTGTGCAGAGAGAGGAATAGTATTAAAGTTTCAAGTCCAACATGATTCTTCTGAGCTGAACAGAGGTGGAAAAGTGATGAGACTGCTGTGGTTGGTGAACGGCTGGAGGCAAGTGGAACAAAAGTGAAAGACAGTGGTTAGAGGGTGAGGGAGATTAAAGGTCACGGGGACGTAGAGGTTTCTCTGTCCTGCCTCCCTCATGTTTCTCCTGCTCACACAGATCTCTCTCATTCTCTCACTCTCTCTCCTGCTACCTCAGTGTTCCTCCCTGCTCACACAGGCTTCTCTCTCTCTCCTACCACCTCAGTGTTCCTCCTTGCTTGCATGTTCAGCATTTTTGGTTTGTCATTTAACAACTCCTTGCTTGACATTTTGATGAAAGTGTTGACTTTTTTCTACCTGTTCATTGGTGAATTGATGTCTTACTTCCTCTTGGTCATTTGTATCCTGATTACCTGAGTTGTCTTGTATTTTCTGCCATTAAGTAGCTCTGCAGGTAATTTCATTGCCAGCCCTGAGAGTAGCTCAGAGCAACAATAAGACAATGTCCAGGTTTTCCTTTGCCTCTTGGGACTATATGAGGACCCTCTATTTTTGTTGAGTAGACAGTCACAGAATCCCTACAGTGCTGGAACAAGACATTCACCCCCAATAAGTCCACACTAACTCTCCAAAGAACATCCCACCCAGACACACACCCCTACCTGTCCCTACATTTCCCATGACTAACCCACCGAACCTGATCCACCTAACCGGTGCATCTTTGGATTGTGGGAGGAAACCCATGCAGACACAGGGAGAATGTGCAAATTCCACTCACACAGTCACCCGAGGCTGGATTCAAACCCAGGTCCCTAGTGCTGTGAGGCAGCAGTGCTAACCACTGAGCCACCATATCATGTACTTCTATGAAGATGTAGCCTCTTGGGTAATGTGGGAATGAGGTTATAATGGTAAACTCATACCGTTCAGAAAATTCTTAAACTCTCTAGAGATTAATTTGGTTCTACTGTTACATACATTTTCAGGAATCCTTCCTCAGCAATCAGAACTTATACTACAGATTGTAGTAGCTGTTAACTTTCAAATTTTTAATGCATGGGAACTTTGAATAATACTCAATACTGCCATTCAAAACCATTCTTGATTATTTTGAGAATTGGTCAGCATTAACCATGGACTAGGTGATTCTTTCTGCTGTGTATTTCTACACATTCAACAACACTGCACAGAAAGAATATTTCTCTGATGTGATGCATGTCCAGTACAGAGTTGATGTGCCTTTCCATTCCCATGCAGACTTCATGTATCTACTGAAGAAGTTCTTCCTACATTATTTTAGATACAGTGATTCTGGATTAGACCAACACAATATCATCTTCAAGCAAGGTGCCACCTCTGATTGAGCAATATTGTAGTATTACTGGTTGTGTTAGTTGCACCTAATCAGGCCATCTGTGGATCTCAAGCTGAGAGTACACCAGTAACTCTATGCCCTTGTTGGTCTCATTACCTTGCTAAGTGATGGATCTTTACAGTTCGATCTTTTATTTCCTGGTTTTCTCGTGATGACAGATAGAGATATGGCTTGCGTTTCAGAGTCAGATCATAGCTTTGAATGCCACAGAAGTAACCTGTATAATCTTGCTGATGCTTTCCACCAATTTTTGTTTTAGAACGATCCCAGTCAATAATAGTTGCTGTCCACCATGAAATTCTCCCATAGACTTTTCTCACATCTGTACACCACTGCCCAAAGTTCTCTTTCTAAATTGGCACATTTGGTTTAAACTGCTTTACAGCCAACAGCCACAAGAATCAATTGACTAGTTTTATCAGTAAGTGCTGTGAGAAGAGCAAAGACTGTGAGTTCTCAGTGGCTGAACCACCTGAGTCGTAATGGGAGCAGTCTTATGTTCAACCCTATCAAAGTTTTTCAAGAAGACCTCTTGGAGAAAAAGAAAGAGAGATCACAACATTTGTACACTGCTAAGGAAAACGGAAAAAAGATGAAGACATAATAGCCAGATATCAACATCTGCAAGCATTGGATACTTTACCTATACTTGTGCTCTGTAGTCAGGACCCTGAAAGCAAGCAAATTGTGTAGCGTGTGAGCTCCTGCACCCATCTGAAGCTGTCCTGTGTTCAAAGATCACTGCAAATCACAGTATGTTAGGACACTGGGAGGAATCGCCAGCACAAGAAATCTATTTCCAGAGATGCAACCAGAGGCTATGATAGGAGGTAACAAACAAGAAGCATGTATAGCATGCTAGTAGCAGTAACAGGAAGTGTGTCCGAGACCTGCATTGGTGCAAGCAAGAATATGAGGTTCGCAATAAGAGAGACCAGGGCAAAGGTTCAGAGTGTGTACTGTGAGCTATACAGGTTCATTGCGAACGTGACACAGCGTGTGGACAAAATGAAACAGTTAGAAGCCTGTGCAGTTATTAATACCATATGACTGAAGAAAGCTGGCAAAGACACGTAAAACCAAAGTCAACACGTGCCAGCCAGCTGGGTCAACATTCTGGAATAGCTCTGTGAGTCTACCTATAGCATATGGTCCACAGTGTTTCAAGAAGGCAGTTCACACCACCTTCTCAAAGTCAACAAGTTAACAAAAGTGCTGGCCAGAAAGTGACACCCACATCCCAGTTGTGAATAAAAAAATCCAAGCAGTCTCTAGATTGTGAATGGATCCTACTCTGGAGTTTGTTCACAAGTTGATTTGTACACAAGTCAGAAGACAATGCAGGGTGATGTAAAGCTGCTGTTCATAAGTACAGGAAATGTTCATACGTCAAGCCTTCATGGGATCGCATTCAAAAAGTATGAGTGTTTGTAATAAATGCTGGCCTAGCCAGAGCCACCCACATCTGTGAGTGAATATAATTGTACCAGTCAGAATGCTGAAGGACATGTATCTGGATAATTGACATTAATACAATATAGAATTGCAAAAATTGGATGCATATATTGGCATTAGAACATTGAAAATGAAATGTAGCTATGGTAATTCTGCATGAAATTTATTTTACCTGGTGAGCATGAACAGACCAGCAATTACAAGATTACCATTATGTACAAAGTCATAAGATCACAAATGTACCAAACACAACAGCACAGGCCAAGAGTAATCACATGAGTCAATCCAGAACTTACAACAAATATATACAGACAGATTCAACATCACAGGAAACCTCAAAGTCGATTTATTTGCACTTCAGAGAAGTGCAATTCCATCAATTGGAAAGTGCAGTGTTCACATACAAGATAGGCTTAAGAGTTAGCTGAATGATACAGAGGATTATTCATCATGTCCATCAGCACACAGACTGGTGCAGTTTAATTACATATGTGCTACAGAAAAATGGCAAAATCGTTTGGACCCAAAACATCTAAATCTTTCTTTAATGATATGTCTGCACAAAATTCCAACATTAGAGGAATTGAGTCCCAAATTAGTCAGCTCACTTGACAAAGGAATCTCAATAAATCATTATTTTGGAATACTATTGGAAGATATTGCTTCCAGCCCCCATTTTTCTGTCTACCCATTAGCCAGGATTTGCTCTAGCAGTCTGTGATAGAATTACAGAAGGTATGTCTGGATGTGTCTGTTTTGCTGATGATGTTGCCATGATGGGCATAACTCAAAAAGAGCACAACTAAAATCTATACTCAGTAATGCAGCAGCTCATCATGAAGGACTCAGCTTCAACAGCAGCAAGTGATGGGTGGATATCGGTCAGAACAACCTCCTTTGATCTTTTGTCCAAATTACAAGATCCATCCTGACAAAACTGAAGAGTGCAACACATGCCTAGTGCTCGAAGACAAAGATGATCTGAGGAGATACCTTGCATTTTTGACTCCAGCACTTTACACACCAATTGTTTTTGATAAAGTGTCATTGTTAGGAGACCTCTTAAGGAAAGGCATCTCATATGTATGGGCAGAAGGACCATCAATATGTATTTGATTCACTCAAACAAGCTTTGTCAGCTCAGACTTGCATACTACACACATCTTACTATGACTGAAGGAACAAGATTCTTGAAGTTGATGCATCACAGAAAAGGTCAGGAATGTGTATCATACAAGATGGCAAGCTAATTGGTTTCAGACCCAAAGGTCCACACTCCAATTGTTCCAATATAGAGTATCACATATTTGCTTTGGTATTTGTAATTGCATGCATCCATATGCATCTGTCTGGCAAACAGTTCCATTTGGAAACCAATCATGAACCATTGGAAGTGATAGAGTGTAAACCACTGACAAATGCACCATATAGATTAAAATGGTTTCTGGTAAAGGTACAGAGAAACAACTTCAATATATTCTACAAGCCTGATATTTGACCAAGATAACTACTTTGGACACACTGAGCAGATTCCTAAATCTGACTAAGAATGCAAGACGTTTCACCAAACTTACAACTAAACAGTTAGCTTATCATAGTGGGATGGTCTGACATTGCATGAGAGGGGCCAGATACTGGTTTTGACTATATACAGTAGCTATGAACCAGGTTCCTCAAGAAGCATATCTTTTAAAGAGAATCAGGTGCTTGAACTCACAGCTCTTCACCAAGATATGTTATCACAGTTACATGAGGGGCACATGGTGTAGAGCAAACAAGGCACCTGGATGAGAATGCTGTATATTGGTCAGCATTCAACAAGTACATCACAAATACAGTAAGATGTGAGGAATGTGAGAGTCACCTAACACATCAATACAAGGAACCTCTACATCCTCATGAAATTCTGTCATTCCCTCAATCTAAAATTGCAACATATTTATTTACCATACATAGTGGAAAATTTTCTGCTAATCATTGATTAGCCTATTTCCGACTCTGACCAACTTTAAAAAAACCTGTTTACTTGAGATGCTTTCTGTGCGAGAGATTCCTGGACAGGGGCCTTCTGTTATAAATCTGTCTTAGGAATTCACAAAACCAGCAGTGAAGCAAATTAACCTGGAAACGCCACCTCTTCAGCTGCACTCAGCGGGCTTTGCTTTCAGATTTAAATGTCCAGCCACGCAGCCAGTCATTTTGACAGCTTTTGTGAAAGGGTAAATAGGTGTGTGCAGTTGAAGGTGCTAGGTGGGTAAGGGTGTTTGTACCAAGTGGGTAAGGAGTGTTTGTGCCTGGTGGGTGAGGGCGGTTATGTTCCAGGTGGGTAAGGGGTGTTTATGCCAGGTAGATAAGAGCTGTTTTGTGTACCAACTCCAAATACAAAAGATCTTCTTTGACTTCAAGTGGGTGAGGGGTGTTTGTGCCAGGTGGGTGAGGAGTGTTTATGCTAGATAGGTGAGGGTGGTTGTGTGTCAGGTGGGTAAAGGTGGTTGTGTGCCAGATGGGTGAGGATGGCTGTGTGCCAGGTGAGTTAGGGGTGTTGTGTGCCTGGAGGAGGGTCTTGAGGATTGGTCCAGAAAATAGGGTAGGTCTCAGGGTGGCTTGGATTGGGGTGTGAAAAAGAAGGGAGGGTCCAGGGGCTGCTTCTAGCAGTTGGCCTTGTGTATGTTTCCAAGTGCAGCAATGTCAGGGACGTGAAATGCCACATTCTCTGCTGCCTGGAATTCTGGAACACAGCTGCACATAAACAGAATGGAAACCCCACCGTTTATCACCACTCCATGTTGACCCTGTGTTGATCTATAAATTGCCACATATCAGCCAACGTGTGAGATGTCAGACAGAGATACGAACTTGAGAACCCACGCAGTCTCATTAGTGTTGTTAAGAAAGGCTAAATTCATATAGTTATTAGTCAGTCACTTGGCTTATGTATTGGTGAGGTGTCAAATGAAATATAGAAAATAGGAGCAGGAGTAGGTCATTCAGCCCATCAAATCTGCTATGTTATTCAGTATGTTCATGGCTGATCATCCAACTGTGTAACACGTTCTTGTTTTCTCCCGCTACCCTATGATCCCTTTAGCCCTACAAACTATATCTAACTCCTGTTTGAAAACATTCAATGGTTTGAATTTAGCTGCTTTCTGTGGAAGAGAATTCCTCAGGCTCACCACTTTGTGGGTAAAGAAATTCATTCTCATTTCAATTATAGTTAGCATTTTATAGGTTTCTATGAGATTCCCTCTCATTCTTGTAAATTCCAGTGAATAAAGTCCTGACTGATCAAGAGATCTTTTGTGGAGCTTTGGAAGGGCCCAGACATAAATAGGTTAGGTTGATTATTTTAAAAGCTTTTTGTAAAGCAAGACACAAATGCCAAGGAGCTGTGGGTCTTCCAGGAAGCTACAGATGTCTTCCACCAGCTAAGGTGACAAGCCAAATCTCCTGAAACACAGCTTTTCCGATATCTCAAGGAAACCCAATCTCCTATGTCATGGGAGGTGGCTTCTACAAGCTGTACTCCACCTGCTGCTCCCTCTTCTTTCTGATGTCCAGCTTCAGATTTTATCAGCAGCTGTTGCTAATGGTACTGCCTTCTGTGTTG
This sequence comes from Chiloscyllium plagiosum, assembly GCF_004010195.1. NCBI lineage: Eukaryota > Metazoa > Chordata > Chondrichthyes > Orectolobiformes > Hemiscylliidae > Chiloscyllium > Chiloscyllium plagiosum. Next base: position 30,491,974 of record NC_057726.1, read on the forward strand.
TACAGCTCCAGGTCTGTCAACAGTAGCCTGATCATGTTGCTCACTGTCCCAGGCCCATTCGCAGACAGTTCAGGCAGCACCCATTCGTAATGTGAAAGCTCTAAAGTGTAGAAATTAGCTCTGAGCAAAAGTAATGTGAACAAGCCCTACCTCACGAATGGGTTCAAAAAAAAAAGCAGCTTTGAGTACTCAGTATTAATTGCAGAATTGGAATGAACTATAGTCAGCATTCTAAATCATCACTGTGCTCATGTCTTGCTTGCAATGGCAGGCTTCAGGAAAGCTGTGGATCTGACATGAATGTTTAAGTGTGTAAAAAATGAATCCAGGTGAGTGATGAGCACAAAGTAATAGGGAGATCTTATTATCTGAGAGGGCTGTCTATGGCCAGCCTCTTGCCCCCACGCTGACTATTGTTATAGATGGGTTTGAGGCAGCCTCGTGATGCAAGCACATTTTCCTGTGTTTAAAACACTAAACCCACACACTTCCTCATGTTGCAAACTTCCTTCTTTTTTTCAATGTGTAGAAATTAATATAAAAGGACAGCCATTTGTACAATAAAATCATGGTTCATTCTCAGTATTTAATTTTTGGAATCTAATGAGGTGCTCAACATCTCAATGACATTAAAATATTTTTCAATTTACATGGAAATTAAATGGTTTTGTGATCTTGCTGATTTATTGGAAATTGTAAGCAAATGTATATAAACTAATGTGTCACAGTCCATCTTGACATTTAACTTTAGAAATCAATTTTATTCATTCTCAGACATAACGACCTCCCATGGCAGCTTCTCCTACGTTACCATAACCAACTGAGCAAGGTGGATCTATACAAGCTGAATGAAACCCAAACCAACATTCCCAAGCTGAGGACTGGTCTTGTAGGAGGACAGGTATTTCGGTTTGCTTCTTAATTGATTTTCACATTAATATGCAACACTCATCTAAAGATAGGCCTGATTAGATTCCTTACAATGTGAAACAGGCCCTTCGGCCCAACCAGTCCACATGACCCTCCGAAGAGCAAACCACCCAGACCCATCTCCCTCTAACTACTGCACCTAATGCTATGGGCAATTTAGCATGGCCAATTCACCTGATCCGCACATCTTTGGACTGTGGGAAGAAACCAGAGCACCCAGAGGAAACCCACACAGACACAGGGAGAACGTGTAGAATCCACACAGGCAGTTGTCTAAGGCTGGAATGGAACCTGGGACCCTGGTGCTGTGAGGCAGCAGTGCTAACCACTGAGCCACCGTGCTGCCCCAATCAAGGAATTCTCAAAGCATTCACCCATAACACTTTTTGTTCACCTCATGTTATCCTTAAACAGCCATTTACAGTCTGAAAATTCTAACAGCAGGGCATTGGATATTTCTATCATTTATTGGTTATCACAAACAACATGTTTTCAACATGTCCCACTAGCTCAGGATGGACATTCTCCTGCCTTGTGCCAGTCCAATTACCAGACTGAAAAAACAACAACCTGCATTTGTATACCTGCTTTACCTTCGAAAAAACATATCACAAGACATAAAGATGTAAGGATTAACTACTATTGAAATTTTGCCATTGGCATAAGCAAACACAAGCACTGAATGTGGGTAGAGTTTGTGATCCTCCAAGTTGAGAGGACAAAAAAAACCTTATGAATGAGCAAAACATTTGTAATGGGAATAAACAACAATCCAGCATCTCTCTTTGGAGTTTTTGGGGAGTTCCATTAAAATTTGTAGCAGTGGCGTTTGAATTTTCTTGTACATGAAAGCATAGAATCATGCAGTACAGAAGAGGCCTTTCGGCCTATCAGATCTGTACCATCAAAAATACACTACTATCTGCACTAGTCCCACTTTCCCACACTAGGCCCAAAGCCTTGAATGCTGTAGCATGTCAATCACCTTTTAAAGATTGAGGTTTCTGGAATCAGCTACCCTCCCAAGCAATGCAATCCAGGCATCCACCACACTGAGAGAAAACATGCTTCCTCAAACCTCCTTCCATTCACTTTAAAATTATCTCTCCTTGTTATTGATCCTTTGAGTAGGGGAAACAGCTAGTTTCAATTCACCATGCCCTTCATAATCTCGTAGATATTTTGTAATCAACCTGTTTAGAGACATTATGGCATAACTCTGGAGCAGGTGGGACTTGAACTCAGGCCTCTCAGTCCAAAGTAGGGTTACTACCACTGCACCACAACAGCATATCCCACCTTCTCCCCATAATTGTATACATTTCTATCAGGTCCACCATCAACTTTCTCTGCTCCAAAGAAACAACCCAAGCTTACCCAGCCTCCCTTCATTCCGGAAATGCTCCATCCCAGGCAACATCCTGGTGAATCTCCTCTGCATTTCTTCCATTGCAATTGCATCTTTCGCATGGTGTGGTGACCAAAACTGCATACAGTACTCCAGCTGTGGCCTAACCAAAGTTCTATCCAGCTCCAAAATGACTTCCCTGCCCTTAAAATCCATGCCAAACCTATTAATAGTAAATGTTCCAGGTAATATCTTAACTACCATATTAACCTGCCTTGCCAGCTTCAAGAATCTGTGGATAAGCACTCCAAGACTGCTCAGTTCTTTTGAGCTTCCTAATGTCTTGCCATTCATTGAATATCCCTTGCCTTTTTCCTTCTTCCAAGGTGCATCACCTCAAATTTATCAGGGTTAAATTCTGCCACTGATCTGCATATCTGACCAGTCTGTTTATAATCTTCTGTTACCTAAGACTTTTTCCTCATCATTTCCCACCCGATCTATCTTTGTGCATCCACAAACTTACTTATCACCACCCTCACAACCTCATCCATATCACTTCTGAATATCACAAGCAATAAGGGACCAAGCACTGATCTTTGTGGTATGCCACCACACACAAAGCTAGAATCATACAAACAGCCTGCTACCAGCACCCTCTGTCACCTATCACTTAGCTAATTTTGGATCTAACTTATCAACTCACTCAGTATCCCATGAGCTTTCACCTTTATCAGTTTCCCTTGTGAGGTCTTGTCAAAGACTTGCTGAAATCCCTACAAACTACATCAACTACCCTATCCCTCATCTAAACACTTGGTCAACTCCTCAAAAAATTCAATCACATTTGTCAGGTATAACCCCTTTCTGACAAAGCCACTCTGACTAACTCTGATCGAACCTTGCATCTCCAAATAGAGGCTAATTTTCTCCTTCACTAATTTTTTCAGTAGTTTCCCTACGAATGACTCACCGATCTATAGTTCCCTGGTCTATTTCCAACACCCTTCTTCCTCAGACACTGCTTTAACTATCTTCCAGTCCTCCACTACACTCTTAAAAGTGTGACTGCCCCCTTTTTATTCCTAACGTCTAACCACAAAGCTTTATTTGATGACCCTTCCAAGATATCATCTCTCCTTACTGTAATGCAATAAAGCACTAAAGCATTAAATAATGGGACACCACCTCCACTTTTGCACCTTCCGCATCATGCCTGAAGATCCTACACCCCGAAAGTTAAATTGCTAGTCTTGTCCCTGCCTCAACCAACATATCAAAGTTATTGGAAAAATGTTGCAACATTCTACAAAGTGAGAAAACATGTGAGTGAATAGTTGGAGTTTATTTGTTGAGAAATTACATTTGAATCTTTGAATGTCTGCGCATTTTATTTAAGATAAGGAAGCTCTGTAAAATAGTGGTGCAGTTATTATAATAAGAAGTGAACAGGGGCACTCAGTACTGTCTTTATTACCTCATCCACTGCAACAGTGTCAGAAAAGGTTTAGAACCATACAGTACAAAAGAGTCGAGAGCGCAGCAGGTGGAAAAGCACAGCAGGTCAGGCAGCATCCGAGGAGCAGGAGAATGAGCATTTCGGGCAAAAGCCCTTCATCAGGAATGAGGGGTCCTTTAGCCATTGAGTCTTAATAGCCTTAAGAATTGCCAAGGTAAGTAAAAGAACAAGGTCCCACATACTTTCTATAAGAATTATTATGGTATGACTCACTTCCATATCTACCAGACAAAGTGTATATAAAGGGTTGAATGTTAAATTTTAATACTCACAAGAAAATTCACGAACTATTGAAACAACATTTTCATTTCATAACCAATGGACTCTCTTGGAACACAAAAATCGTGGTGCAACCTCACCCAAAAGCAGAATCACCATCATTTGGATGCAGACCACCAGTGAATATAAATGCAGTTGCCAACCAAATTTAGATCTCTTATATTTTTCTGCAAACACATGAAGAAGTGGCCCACAACAAGCACTAAAGGGCAATGAAATGGAAGTACAGCAAACTTTGTTTTGCCTGGCGCCTTATGAACTGGACTTCTTTTCATGTCAACCATTAGATCAATTGAATTCTCGTCCATTACCAATTTACTGCAATGATTAGCAGCAGGTATCTGTCCATCAGGATAGTCACAATACGGTTTCCAGCATATAAGGGATCTGCAGACCCAGCTATAGGTTGCTTTGCAATCACAGGAAAAGAATCATCGGAGCAGGTTTTTTTTAATTGGATGAGGATCACTAAAATAGATTTCACATCAGCCTTTGATGACTCCAATGGAACCATCCTGGTCATCCACCTTTCAAACTGTTATCAGTCATGCAGCTTTACCACAGAAACAAACGAACATAATTATCAGGACAAATATAAAGCATATTTTGTTATGGAATGAGAATAGGCCATTCAGTCCATCCAATCTGTTTTGTTCCAATGCACAATATATAATGTGCCCCTGAAGTAATGCCCAAGATATAAACTTAATTCTTGCACACCCTGTTTCAGTGAATCTAGTTTGTTAATGTTCTAAATTGGAATCATCTTCCAGTTTTGGTCAGCATATACACCATGTGACACCCAGTACAAGGATGCCGTGAGACAAACACTGGAGCAGATTGATGTCATTCACAGAATGTGTCTCGAATATCCAGAAATTTTCCAGTGTGTAGGTTCAACCAAAGGTGAGTAATCAGCTTCTAATATATTCCTATTATCTATTGTCAACAGTTTCAGTTAAAGTGTCAACATTTTATTTACAAACTGTTCTTGAGACTGCATTCACCATATCCTCTGATGAACAATCACGTCTAGAATGCGTTATCAGCACAAATTCATACTATGCTATTCAGTGCAGCAACTTTCAGTATTCAGCATACCAGATCGTGCTCGTGTTGTGCTCATTCTGAGGAAGCATTTCAAAGCTGCATGTTTTTGGAGTATAATTAAATGAGAAAAAGCCAGTCAGCCTGTCCAGCATGTTTGCTCCAATGTTGAACGCATATTATACCCCTGAAAGGAAATGACAGAACAAGTTTGACATTTTTCAACAGTGGCCAAAGTATAAATTTAATTCTTGCACATCCAGTTTCAGTGAGTTTAGCTCATTAAAGTTCTGATTTGGAAAATATTGTATAGTCTGTTCTCCCTGTATTGATGGCATCCAATATCAAGATGCCATGAGTTGAACTCTGCATCAATAAGAAGTAATAAAAACATTGTTGCTCAAAGTCAGAGCCTTCTATCTTTGACCCCAGCAGATTTTGCCAGATCAGGAGGAGAGCTCTGCATTAACCAATTTAGATTTGCACAGGAACATATCTGTAGTTCCTGTCTATCCACAATGGCTGACATGTTTGGCACCATTCAGTCTCGTGGAGTAATGCTATCTTTTTTTAATTTAAGGCTACAAGTATATTCTGTTAATATTACATTCTTTATTTTAATCTTTGCTTAATCTTTCATTACTGAATACAGCAAAATCTCTTCTTAGGTATTTACAGAATGAATTATTACTTGAAAGGTACTAAGCAGTTCAGCAGCAAGGCATGGGCCAGTTTTCAATTCACATTTTGAACTTAAATAAAACAAACTAAATAGAACAATTAGAATCAAATATTAAAAATAGGAAAATTCTGAAATTTGTTTGCAAATATAGAAGTGCTAAGTCACTTTTCTGAATCCAAGTGAATTATTCAATATAACCTGTAATTTTTGTTGAATGTAGAAATCAATGCATCTTTCAAAAATGGTAAAGTGGCCAGTTTAATTGGTGTAGAGGGTGGACACTCGATTGACAGCAACATGGCTACACTGCGTCTCTTCTATGAGCTGGGTGTGAGATACATGACCCTCACACACAGCTGTAACACACCATGGTAAGACAAAGTTAAAATACTTTTTTTTCCTTTTTACACATACTGTCCATGTATGCTATATGAAGTTTCAATGAATAGTGCAGGTGAACATGGCAAAAGCAGCACTAGACATAACTAACAGTGAGGTATTAGTTTGATGAAACTACAATGCAGGCTACTTATATTCCAACAATGAAAGCAGCCTGCTATAAACAGAGCGAAGCAACTGAACAATGCCAGATCTAAGCTCTGCAAACTTGCCACTTGTAAGTAATCTAATCTAAAAATCTAATCTTGCCACATCCAGTTGTGAATGGTGATGGACAATTAAACAATTCACTGGAAAAGGAGGCTCTACAAATATCCTCGTCCTCAATAATGAGGGTGCCCAACACAGCAATGCAAAAAGCAAGGCTAAAGCCAGGGGTGCTTGATAGATGGTTGACACCAGCCTCCTCCTGAGGCCCCCAGCATCACAGATGCCATTCTTCACCAATGCGATTCATTCCATGTCATATCAAGAAATGGCTTAAGGCACTTGATACTGAAAAGGCAACATTCTGGTAGTATTTATGAGGATTTGTGTTCTGTATTAGCTGTATGCTTAGCCGAATTGTTCCAGCACAGCTACTAGACTGACATCTATCTAACAATGTGGACTAATGCCCAGGTATGTCCTGGAGCTGGGTCTGGTTAGGATGCTCTTCAGAGGGTCAGTGCAGACTCAATGGATCAAATGGCCTTTTTCTTCACTGATTTTATGATTCTATGGTTGGACTTTACTACAGGGTGAATTTGAGTACTGTTTAAGAACAAAAGATGCCTTCCTAGTGTTACCACACTTAGAGTCATAGAGTTATAGAGATGTACAGCACAGAAACAGTCCCTTCGGTCCAACTCGTCCACACTGACCAGATATCCCAACCCAATCTAGTTCCACCTGCCAGCACCTGGCCCATATCCCTCTAAACCCTTCCTATTCATATATTCATCCAGATGCCTTTTAAATATTGCAATTGTACTAGCCTCCACCACTTCCTCTGGTAGCCCATTTTACACATGCACTTTGAAGTATTTGTATACAGTTTTAGTCTCGTTATTGAAGGAAAGATATACTTGCCATTCAGGGAGAGCAACAACGGATCACCAAACTAATTCCTAGAATGGACAGACTGTGAGAAAAGATTAAATATACTGAGTTTATTTTTTGGAGTTTAGAAAGATAAAAACTCATTCAAATTTTTTTAAAAATTCCTAAAAGAATCAACAGGGTCATTGCCGGAAGAATGTTTCGCCTGGTGTGGGGGAAGGGGGCATTTTTGTGAGTAGAACCAAAGAACACCATCTCAGAATGAGGGGCCAGTCATGTAGACTGAGATGAGGAGGATGTTTTTCATTCAGAGGAAGATGAATTTTGGAATTGTCTGTCCAGAGGATGGTATATAATTCATCATGCAGTTTTATGCAAGAATGAGATTGATAGATTTTGCCATATTAGGAACATCAAAGCACTGGGCAGGAAAAGTTATTGAAGTCAATCACCATGAACTCTAAATAGGGAATTGGTTCCAAAGGACTGATTGGCCAACTCCAGATCCTTTTTTCCTTATGTTAACACTAACCTATCCTGCAATGGCCACTTCTGCGAATGAACAAATTTAAAGAAATTGTTTATGTTGAACTCTTAATATATTCACATACAAGTGTCAAGTCCCAGGTTTGATTCCAGCCTTGGGTGACTGTCTGTGTGGAGTTTGCACGTTCTCCCAGTGTCTGCGTGGATTTCCTCTGAGTGCTCCGGCTTCCTCCCACAGTCCAAAGATGTGCCGGTCAGGTGAATTGGCCATGCTAAATTGATCGTAATATTAGGTGCATTAGTCAGAGGGAAATGGGTCTGGGTGGGTTACTCTTTGGAGGGTTGGTGTGGACTTGTTGGGCCGAATGGGCCTGTTTCCACACTGTAAGGAATTTAATTTAATCTAATCTAACAGTGTGGTTAACAGGTCAGAATGGAGCATGATACTTCAGCTTGCCTGTTGGCACACATTTATATCTATGAGAAATTGCTGGAAAACCCCAGAAGTCTAACAGCTCCTGTGGAGAGAAAACAGAGTTAGTGTTTCAAGGCTAGTGAACCTTCTTCAGAACTGGATAAAAATGTTAATTCTGTTTCCTCTCCCTGGATGCTGACAGACCTGCTGGGTTTCTCCAGCAATTCCTGTTCTTGTTTCAGATTTCCAGTATCTGTGATGCTTTGTTTTATTTATATCTATCAGACGTGCAGTTAAGTGCCGGATTAAGTTTTAATGGGGTATCTAATGTCTGCACGTTTGTAGCCCAGCAGACTCATGGATATTTGCTCAGTGTGTACAGTGGAACCTCGATTATCCAAAGGGGTGGGGAGTATTGTGTTCGGTAATCAAATGCCAGATAACATAGTTAGCCAAGCATCGGGACCTTGCAACCTTATTCAGATAATCCGAAAATCAGTTAATCAAATGCTTGATAATCGAGGTCCTTGTTTAAGGATGAGGTATATTCAGTTTAGTCCTGTTGGTTTAGATACACTTGAAGCCACAACAAATAACCAATTAAGACTGACAGCTAACCAACATACACTGGAGGCTTTCAGTTTATAAGTCAATGTTCCATTGGAATCTGTCCTCAAGAGACAAAAGCCCAATTTTTCAAATCTTTCAGGGCGGATAACTGGCTTGTGGACATGGGAGATGACCCAGCTCAGAGTAATGGATTGTCCACGTATGGAAAGGTTAGTATGTGCCACTAATGGTAAAGAGTGTTTAATTTCAAATCTCAATGTGTTAATCATTGCATTCTTTCTATAAATACAAGGCTTTTGTGTACCAATCAAATCCATACATTCAATAGATTTTCAAAACTTCATGGAGGAAAGTCTTTGATGACTATTTATTTGAAAACTTTTGCAACTTCCTGCAAGCCTGAATGTAGATGTTGATCTCTTTGAACCACATCATTGCATCAATTGATTGTGACATTATCTTGACCAGAATGACACATGGCGTTTTGAACTCCTTGCCTGTGCCTTTTTATGAAATGCGTAGCAGCATATAATGGAATCACATTCCTGGCATAGGGCTTGTCAATCAATTTGGGGGTTTACCTCCCTGGATTTTCTAAGCATTAAAACAAATGAACAGAATTTTGTGAGAAAGGGTATTTCCCAAATTTATGGTGTACATTCCTGGTAGTCCTGACTATAAATCAAAATACAGTTTTGTGACATAATTCATACAGATTTTAAATAGACAGGGCCTTCTGTGTACAGTGCACCATTGGAATATTTCAATGTAGATAGTGAGGCAAATAAACAGGCAATATATGGAAAATACAAGACAATTTCTCTGCAAATATTGTTGTTTGCCACCTAAAATTCTAAAAGACAGGTTAATCTTCAAAACAATTACTTTAATAAATTTGTTCTTAGGATGTGGATAAAGCTGGGTGTCCTTACTTACCCCAAGTTAATGGTGATGAACACTTCCTTTGAACTATGACAGTCAAGATGCTCATGCTGCTCTCAAAATAATGTGAAGATCATTTTTAAGACCTGAAAATTTGAAGCACTGGGTACAAAACAGACCTACAAAAACCATATTATTATGCAATTCCTCCTTCAAATCATAAATTAAGAAAATTTTATATGCTGAAGTTGTTTTATTAATAACTGGAGCATCAATCTTTAAAAAACATAACCTGTAAAGGTTGTGTTAACAATGCTTCTTATACCATAAGCTAGTCCTTTTGTCTAAAAGCTGTTCCTTGGCTCAAGGAGACTCTGCCCTTGATTTTTTTCAGAGGGGCAATAAACCGGGCCGGGCTCCAATCAGTCTGGTTTGGTACAGAAATGAAAAGGATTTTGAGAGGCCTTTTGTTTATATGTAAACAGATGAGACTTCAGGCCAAAGTGGCCATGTTTTTAGAAGTGACCTGGTCAGCTCTCTAGCTGAGTTGAGAGTGTGTTGCTGGAAAAGCACAGCAGGTCAGGCAGCAACTGACAAGCAGGAAAATCGCCATTTCAGGATGGAGCCCTTCATCAGCCCTTCGTGATGAAGTGCTCTGGCCCGAAATGTCGATTTTTCTGCACCTCAAATGCTGCCTGACCTGCTGTGCTTTTCCAGCAACACACTCTCAACTCTGATCTGCAGCATCTGCAGACCTCAATGTCTCCTAGCTCTTTAGCTGAGCTGAGCAGTTTTTAGTTCAGTCTGAGCTGGTGAGAAGTTCAACACAGAGCTGTGTGGAACCTCTCTCTCTCTTTTTTTGCCCTTCAACTTCAACCTGTAAACATGTGTTCCATTTATACTGGTTTTTAAAGGGAGTTTGCTTATTGGACTGCTGTGTATATTCAGAATAGCATAATTAAGTTGAGTTTGGATAGGCTGAGTTATGTAGGGATTCTTTATTCTGTTCTTTGTGGTTCATTGTGTAATTTTGTGAATAAACTTTTGTCTGTTTTAAAATCTAGTAGTCAACCTAGCTATCTTACTCCAGGTAATTTTTACTGCACACTTACTGAAACAAATTGCAAAATTATGGTCTGGGGCTGCCTCCTTAAGAATGTTTTGAGTGGTGTGACCTAGTCCATAACAAGTAGAAAAAACATTCAATGAACAAGAATCTACAGGTACCTCTTGTGCAAGCCTGTATTATAGAAAAGGAGAAAGTGAGGTCTGCAGATGCTGGAGATCAAAGTTGAAACTTTATTGCTGGAACAGCACAGCAGGTCAGGCAGCATCCAGGGAACAGGAGAGTTTGTAGAGAGAGGGCCTGTGCCCGAAACGTCGAATCTCCTGTTCCCTGGATGCTGCCTGACCTGCTGTGCTGTTCCAGCAATAAAGTTTCAACTGTATTATAGAAAAATCATGCTTTAGGTACAGCACTTAAAGTGTTGGCAATGTAATTGCATTACAGCCAACACACATTTTAAAAGTTTGCACTTTAGAAACAGTGTCCCCAATTCATCAATCACGTTACAACAAATTTATGTTAACGAAATGCACATTATAACCAAATGGCCTGTACTTCCAGTTTAGTGGCAGACAGTAAGACTGGAACTAAGATTGCAAATAGTCAGAATGAAATCTATTCAAACATGATCTGACAAATAAGGTTCACCATACTTTCAGTGAAACAATTTAATTGTTATTCTCTTTTTTTTGAATCTAAGAAAATCATACAAGAGATGAACCGCTTGGGAATGATCATCGATTTAGCTCACACTTCAATGAAGACAATGAATGATGTACTGCAGCTTTCAAAGGCCCCTGTCATATTTAGCCACTCATCTGCCTATGCCCTATGTAACAATAGACGCAATGTACCAGATGAAATTCTGAAGAAAGTGGTAAGAAATCCTATCATAAATTCATACTTCTCTTTTTGATCAGATATTGTTGAAATTTTGAAAGCATCCATACCATTTTTGAAAATACTTTTGTAATACCACTAAATAACTATAACAAAAACTTCCATTTAATAGAAAAGGTACACATAAATTTCGACAAGCATCTTATTTATTTATTAAGTGTCTTTAAACATCCACCATTGCTTGATAAAATAAAGCATTTAAGTTTTGTAAATGCTTTCATGAATGCAAAATTTTTCACTAGTTAATAAAAAGCAAGACATTTGCAGTGGTTGCAACTGTACATAATTTTAAAGGTGAATGTGTAGTTATTGGTATTAACTCTCAAACCTGTGCAATAGGTGTTGTAAGAGTAAGTTTACTCTTTCAAGGGAATAAGTCCAAACACTACTCCTCTCCATTTCCAGTATAAGGTGCCCCGAGTAGTAAGAGGACCAAAAGACCTTGAAAAAGCATTGATAAAACATAAAAAAAAAATACCACATGAATAAGAGGTCAATCAAAGGAGACATGGGATTTATGAAGTGGATTTATGTCAAAGTGGAGTTCCTTCACTACATAGCTATATTCAAGAATTCCAGACTTAACCCGAGCCTTAAAGATATTTATGCAGGCAATGACTACAAAATTATGTTTGCCAATATATACTGACCTTCACCCCAATGTGCAGTCAGGGGAAGCAGCAGTGTTCCTTCTAACTTCACAGTAAAACAACACATTATTGTTGGTCACTGCTCATCTTAAATTCATCTACTCTACCATCATTTTGATCACCTCTACCATTACCATGACTCTGCTGTCCATTGCTACTAGCTGACTCCTTGACCACTTTAATTCATTTCTCTACTACTCTCTTGAAAATACTACCATACCCTTCAATATTGCCTTGACCACAACACAATGCTGCTTCGACCCTCTTCACTCTCACATCTTGAACCCATTCCACAGCTACATTTACTCCCGCTTTTGAATGCTGCCTCAAATTTCCTCTTTACTGTTACAACACTGTTATCCCAATCCTCCTCTATCTATCACTGATACTCTCCCTTTCCTACTAGCACCGTGATACCCTCATTATCATTATTCTATCTATTCCCATCTACCACCTCAACATCTCCTTTCTGCAGGCACATGGACTCCTCTCTTAACTGCTATTTTTACGCCTCTTCACAATTTCCTAGGGGAGGGTTCAACAGTTGTCCACAGCTCACTGGATTTGGGTAAATGGAATTGAGTTACAAAACAGCCATGATCCAATTGAACAGTAAAACAAGAGTGCATTGGTCTAGCCCTGTTCCTATATTCTTTTAACAGCAAACTCATTCATAGAATTCATAGAATCCCTACAATGTGGAAACAGGTCATTTGGCCCAGCAAGTCCACACTGACTCTCTGAAGAGTATCCCATCCAGACCCATTCCCCTACCCTATTACTCTACATTTCCCCTGACTAATACATCTAACCTACACATCCATGAGCACTATGGGCAATTTAGCATGGCCAATTCACCTAACCTGCACATCTTTGGACTGTGGGAGGAAACCGGAGCACCCGGAGGAAACTCACACAGACACAGGGAAAATGAGCAAACTCCACACAGACAGTCGCCTGAGGTAGGAACCAAACCTAAGTCCCTGGTGCTGTGAGGTAGCAGTGCTAATAACTGAACCAATGTTCAGAAGAGTTAAGCTGAAGGCTAATTTGCAAAAAAACTATTACATCGGCGAATGTACCTGTGTAATTTTAACATTGATACTAAACATATTTCTTGTTTTATTCAAAATAAGAGACAATTGTATTTGATTGCTCTGAAAAGCTATATCACCAAACAATAATGTAATGTATGGTGATCTTATTCTAAAACATGCTAGAGTCTTGATTGTGTGCAGCATAGACAGATGCAACATGGAGGTCAGGTACTTTCCTACAGAGATGATAATAAACTCAAAATGAGACTTGCCAGAGTTTACATATGCTCAAGTCCCAACCCAAGTGTTAAATTGGCATCAGTGAAGGCCTCCTATATTTCAATTAAATGTTTGTGAGTCAAAAAGACCCAAACATCAAGAAAGAAGATTTGTATTTATATAGTGCCTTTCACAACCTCAGAACGTTACCAGTTAACTTACAGTTAATTAAGAACTTTGAACTCACTGTTGTAGGAAACCTGGCAGCCAATCTATCTAAGTCAAGATCCCATTATCAACAATGTGATAATGAACAGACAATTTGTTTTAGTCACATTGAATGAGGGATCCTTTTGGATTGAACTCCAGGATAATTTCCTTGCCTTTTTTCAAACTGCTGTCAGGGAATGTTTATATTCATCTGAGGCAGGCAACAGGGCTTCAGTTTAACATCTTATCTAAAGATGCCTCCTCTGGAATAACCCTGCAGGGTTAACCTGCATTTATTTGTGCTCAGAACTCTGGAGTAAGACTTGAACCTCCTGACTCAGAAATCAGCGTGCTGCCAAATGAGCCATGGTTGAAACATAATTTTAAAAATATCCTACTTTGGAAATGTAAAATGCCATGAAATTTTCCACTCTCTGGATATCTACAATAAGTTCTAAGTCCATTTGACAGCACACTTTCACCACCTTTTGAAAAATGCACTCTTAGGATCTGATAATCACAAAAAGACCAGAATTTGCAAGGTTTGTGAAGGTTTGTTGCTCAGGTTGAGGTTTAGAGTGTAGGTTTACTCGCTGAGCTGTAGGTTTGATATCCAGACGTTTCATTACCTGGCTAGGTAACATCATCAGTGGCGACCTCCAAGTGAAGCGAAGCTGTTGTCTCCTGCTTTCTATTTATATGTTTGTCCTGGGTGGGGTTCCTGGAGTTTGTGGTGATGTCATTTCCTGTTCGTTTTCTGAGGGATTGATAGATGGTATCAAGATCTGTGTGTTTGTTTATGGCGTTGTGGTTGGAGTGCCAGGCCTCTAGGAATTCTCTGGCATGTCTTTGCTTAGCCTGTCCCAGGATAGATGTGTTGTCCCAGTCGAAATGGTTTTTTTCATCCATATGTAGGGCAGTGAGGGAGAGAGGGTCGTGTCTTTTTGTGGCTAGCTGGTGTTCGTGTATCCTATTGGCTAACTTTCTTCCTGTTTGTCCTACGTAGTGTTTGTGGCAGTCCTTGCATGGAATTTTGCAGATGACGTTGGTTTAGTCCATGGGTTGTACTGGGTCTTTTAAGTTTGTTAGTTTTTGTTTGAGAGTGTTGATGGGTTTGTGTGCTATTAGGATTCCAAGGTATGGTATGGTAAGGTGGTTAGGGTTTCTGGCTGTGTTTGGTCCAAACACAGCCAGAAACCCTAACCACCTTACCAAATATCAAAGAAGTTTCAGAAATGACAGCCAGACTACTAAGACCCTTCTGAATCCTAATAGCACACAAACCCATCAACACTCTCAAACAAAAACTAACAAACTTAAAAGACCCAGTACAACCCATGGACAAAACCAACGTCATCCATAAAATTCCATGCAAGGACTGCCACAAACACTACGTAGGACAAACAGGAAGAAAGTTAGCCACCAGGACACCAGCTAGCCACAAAAAGACATGACCCTCTCTCCCTCGTAGCCCTACACACGGATGAAAAAACCCACCATTTCGACTGGGACAGGTTAAGTAAAGACATGTCAGAGAATTCCTAGAGGCCTGGCACTCCAACCACAACGCCATAAACAAACACATAGATCTAGATACCATCTATAAACCCCTCAGAAAGCGAACAGGAAATGACATCACCACAAACTCCAGGAACCCCATCCAGGACAAACATATAAATAGAAAGCAGGAGACAACAGCTTCGCTTCACTTGGAGATCACCACTGATGATGTTACCTAGCCAGGTAATGAAAGGTCTGGATATCAAACCTACAGCTCAGCGAGTAAACCTACACTCTAGACCAGAATTTGTTACCTATCCCTAGTCAGCCTAGAGAAGACAGCAGTGAGTTGCATTTTTTCACTACTGCAGTCAAATGGTTAAGGTGCTCCATTGATGCTTTTGGGTATGAGCTTCAAGGTTTTTGACTCCTGCAACATTGAATTCTCAATGCATTTTCTTTTCTTTGGACAAGAAATGGTGTGCACATAATTCAAGCTATTCAATATGTGTGCGAATTCACTTTACAGAGTGAAAAGGGAGGCATTGTGATGGTAAATTTCTACAATGAATACGTTACCTGTAACGATGCAGCTAAACTTTCCGATGTGGCAGGTCAGTAGTTACATTATGCTCTCAAGTTAAATTATCTTTTTTAAAGCAAATCACTGCTTTATTGTATAAGAGTTTAACATAGAACCGTAGGACCAGGCAATGGCTGCACAGCCCCTCAGATCTTTTCTTTCATTGAAAGTGATCATGCTTGATTGGTTTCAGTTCCACTAACCTACCTTAAATCTTTATCTATTAATACCCTTGACTAGTAAAAGTCTATCCATTTCAAACTTAAAATGGTTACATCTCAATTTATTCCTTGCTTTCTGTGAGAGAGAACTCTGCTCTTCTAACACTTAGGACTACAGTACAGAGGAGGCAATTTGATCTGTTGTGTTTGTGCTGTTTTCTGAATAAGCAAAAAAAAAATCATGTTTCAGGGGTTCTGATTAAAAACTATGATTTGAAAAGTTAATGTTGTTTCTTTCTCCATAGCTGCTGTTTGACTCTATGAGAATTTCTAGAAATGTTTTACTTTCATTTTGAGTTTCCAATGTTTGTAATATTTTTCTTCTGTATTAACGATAATATATTGCTGGGATAGGTACAATATCAAGTCTCTTTAATTTTGTGGAAAGGTTACTTCAAGTGGCAAACATTTTTTGGGAAAGAATGGTGCTGAAATTTGAAAGATAAAGGTGAAATGAGAAAAAATACCAAAAAACAAAATGTGTTCCAATCCATAATTTAGAACAAAATTCAAAAGACCACTCTAAAAGTATTTTTTTCCTTTTTAATAACGATTTTCAGAGCATACTTGCTCTCATCTGAGTATCTATCAGGAAATTACAGTGACTTGGGCTGACAATGCCACTTCCTGAACAGCAAAATCTAAATGTGCTTTTGTGTGAGACTATAGAAACAGACTAGTTATGTGTTGTATGTATATATTGCCTTTAAGACATTTTACCTTTAAGGAACTCACCTTTAGATGAGAGGTGAGGAAAACCTTATTACACCCAGAGGGAATCTGAAAATCACTGCCTGTAAAATAGAGGCAGAAACCCTCATAACACCTCCGAAGTATTTACATCTGTACTTTGATGCCAAGGCATACAGGGCTATTGTCCAAGTGCTGGAAAAAATGGGATTAGAATAGTTAGGTAGTTTTTCTTGATCAGCGTGGATGCAATGGGCATTGTCCCTATGACTCTATAACTCTGTAAAGATATGATCTGCATGAGAAGACAAATGCAGAGTCATATTAAACTTCCCGTTGAATAGAATTCATTCCTTTTATATAAAAGCCTACAAAATCCATGCACAACTTCATAAGCAGGTCAAGAGAAAATGGCTCATTATGTGATTTTTCACATGGAGAGCTTGTAAACAGAATTGAGCTGGTTGTGGGAGCCAGATTGACAAGGTAAGGTAATTAGTTTATTTCCTAATCCTTTTTTTCAGTAGTCACTTTGGGAGTTAGAATAATGGGAATGGAGTGTAGGGCAGTGGGAATGTGGGAAGTAAGGGTCATCACTTGTGGGAAGTGCACCCAACACCAGCTCCTCGAAAACCGCATTAGGGAACTGGAGCTGGAAATGGGAATGGAGTGTAGGGCAGTGGGAATGTGGGAAGTAAGGGTCATCACTTGTGGGAAGTGCACCCAACACCAGCTCCTCGAAAACCGCATTAGGGAACTGGAGCTGGAGTTGGATGAACTTCGGATCATTCGGGAGGCAGAAGGGGTTATTGACAGGACTTACAGAGAGGTAGTCACTCCCCAGATAAAAGAAAAAGACAGATGAGTGACAGTTAGGGGACAGAAAGGGAACCAGCAGGCAGTGCAGGGATCCCCTGTAGCCATTCCCCTCAACAATAAGTATACCATTTTGGATACT
>NC_057726.1:30512984-30514942 GCF_004010195.1 Chiloscyllium plagiosum
TGAGGGGAGATAGGTATAAGACAGATGTCAGAGGTAGTTTCTTTACTCAGAGAGTAGTAAGAGTATGGAATGCTTTGCCTGCAACAGTAGTAGATTTGCCAAGTTTAAGTGCATTTAAGTCGTCATTGGACAGGCATATGGACGTACATGGAATAGTGTAGGTGGGATGGGCTTCAGATTAGGATGACAGGGCGGCACAACATCGAGGGCCGAAGGGCCTGTACTGTGCTGTAATGTTCTATGTTCTATTACATCTCTCCCATTGACTCCTCCATGGAGGCTTTCAAGGAAGATTTACTAAACAATTCCAGAACTCATAGCATCAAGCTGTAATGTTCTATGTTCTATTACATCTCTCCCATTGACTCCTCCATGGAGGCTTTCAAGGAAGATTTACTAAACAATTCCAGAACTCATAGCATCAAAGTGCTACTTGAAGTTTGGATGTAAGCATGTATTCAAGTCAACCAAGCTTTTGGTCCAAAGTACAAACCTGACAGTTGGCACAATTGCTAGAACATTCAAATAGAGGAAGGCATGTGGAAGGGGTGGTATGTGGCAGAAAAGTCCATTGGCAGAGCCAATCCAATCGAACAACGAGCCATGTATGGACCCAAACAAGCTGTGCACAATGAGTACATTCAAACTACAATAAAGAACATTTTGTATCCCATCAGAGGTGTCTACATGGAGTAATTAACAAACCAGAATCTGATGATTAGGACTTAAGACAAAGAGTAGTTAATAAGTGTTACACACCGTCTTGCAGAAAATATCAACGTTATCACATAGGTAGAATAAATATGGAAGTAGCAAGGATCACTTCACTTTCTTTACGCAGAGAGTGGTAAAGGCGTGGAATGCCCTGCCTGCTAATGTAGCCAACTCAGCCACATTAGGGAGATTTAAACAATCCTTAGATAAGCACATGGATGATTTTGGGATAGTATAGGGGGACAAGCTGAGAATAGTTCACAGGTCAGCTCAACATCGAGGGCCGAAGGGCCTGTTCTGCGCTGTACTGTTCTATGTTCTACTGATGTGGTCAGGCTTAGATCTCAATAGATGCTGTGGTGACATATATGAAAATACAATAAGGAAGAAACTGAACAATTTGCTCAGGATAAATCCAAAATGGAAAATACTGTTTCCAAAATAATGAAGTCTTTAGGGGATATCTCTGATCAGCTCAAAAAAATGATTGAAGAGAAAGGAAGGGGGCAGGATGAATTAGAATGTATCAGCAAACATTACTGGTTTACAAGAAGACAGGACATGCCCACACTTTCAATGAACTGTCTCAGCAAGAATAGCTCCAGAAACACTGGCTTGGATTCAAAGCAATGCTGGACAAAATGATAGACCCTCAAAATCAGTACATACAATAAGGAGCTGCAAACCGTACATGAGACAGTCTTTTCAGAAATAAATGCTAGTAATGATGGTCTTATGAAAAAACATAAACCGCCACAGAGAAAACCAAAAACAACCTGAAGCAACAAGTTGAATAGGTCTAGACAGCAAAGAAAACAAAAAAAAAGTTGAAAAGGCTGGGCAGTCATTGCAACAGGTTATTAATAAAAATGTATCACATCAACAGAAGAGTAAAACTTTGACCAAGTTAGAAAAATGCAGAGTGTAAAACCAGAAGCTTTAAAATGAGTTGACATTTCTTACAGAATAATACGGTAAATGCCAAAAATATCTGAACCATTCAAGCAGCTTGAAGGGGAATTAGATCAGTCAGTGAACAGCAACTGCAGTCCATGAAAGAAAAACTTGACAAGACAAGCAGTAATGATAGCTGAAAATGTGTTGCTGGAAAAGCGCAGCAGGTCAGGCAGCATCCAAGGAGCAGGTGAATCGATGTTTTGGGCATGAGCCCTTCTTCAGGAATGAGGAAAGTGTGTCCAGCAGGCTAAGATAAAAGGTAGGGAGGAGGGACTTGGGGGAGGGGC